>NW_027496306.1:0-225752 GCF_021521415.1 Bidens hawaiensis
AGCTTAATGGACGTTTCTATGCTTAAAGGTTCAAGCTTTATGCTAGAAACAGGTTAGGTCTTGGCGATGGGATGATAACGAACGTAAAACGGTTAAGTGGGTCGGGATTTAGGCGATTAAAAGTGTAGTCATGGACCGATTGACTGTTATGGAGCCTAATATGGAATTAAAGATAGAAAATATGAACTGGAAGCATCAGACCACGAGTTTTCGGTCAAATTCTCGGCCAACCCGAGTTTTCGGTTGTAAGGGGTTTTCGGTTAAAATGGGTTTTCGGTCAAAGTGATGGGTTCTCGGTCAAACCAAGGTTCTCGGCCAGAACAGGTTTTCGGTCAAATCAAGGTACTCTGCCTTGAGTTCTCGGCCATCAAGTTCTGTTGGGCCTAGATGCAATAGTGGACAGTTGGGCCTGATTTAACTAAGTCCACAAATGTTAAGCCCATATCCAATTTAGACAAACTAGCCCATTATATTAAACTTAACAAACAAGCCCAACTTAGAAAATAATATAAAATGTTAATGGAAAATGTGTTAAGACAGTTAATGAAAATAAAAGTTTTCCAAGCTGACCTGGCAGCTTAACCCCAGCCAGGGGCTCTGCCCCTTGGACCCCGCTAGGGGCTGCCGCCCCTAGAACCCTGCTGCCAGGGGCGCTGCCCCCGAACCCCGGTTCGTTGTGGGTTATATAAAGATAGAAATACGATATGAGTAGCAATAGTTAATTGATACATATAAATATTATACAGTTAGTCATGCACAGCTCAAGAAGAGAATAACTATTAACGGTGAACGTAACCGCATTCAGGTGAGTTTCTAGCCCCATTCCTTGTTATGTTTTCGGGGCTGTGTGCATACTCGATTTGATTAGTTAATAAACTTACCTTAAGTGGTAAGTGTATGCCTGTTATGATATATGTGTATATTATAAAAGAATGCTTGATGGTACATGAACGATCTTCGGATATTGCATGTACTGTCAGGAGATAGTTGGATGATGTGATTGTTTATATATATGTTGTTTGTATGAAGTATGTACGTTATAGAATATAAGAATGAAAGAAAGTATGTAAAATTTATATAAATGAAAAGGAAAGTATGATATGAAGGAATTAACGGTAAAAGGTGGCAGGCCCTAATAATATCTGTGAAGAAGGGTGGCAGACCCTAATAATATCTGTGAAGAAGGGTGGCAGACCCTAATAACATCTGTGAGGTTATAGGGCGAAAGGCTCTTTAAGGGTGGCAGACCTTAATAATATATGTGAGGTTATAGGGCGAAAGGCTCTTTAAGGGTGGCAGACCCTAATAATATATGTGAGGTTATAGGGAGAAAGGCTCTTTAACGCCTTGTTCTTGAGTTTTTTAATTAAGGAAAGAAAAGGAAAGGAGAAGGAAGGATAAGAACGGGAAGGGAAGGGAATGATTTTTTTTTTAATTAGGTGTGTTCTTGAGTTGAAAGAAAATTAGAGGAAAGGGAAGGATAACTATGTTAAAAAATAGTTATCCTTAGTAATCATCCCATTTTTGGGAGGATAACTTATTAAGAAAATACATTAATTTAATCCCTACTAACTCCTCCTACTCCTTTCCTTTCCATCCTAAAAAAAACTCATGAACACCCATGTTTTAACTATCCTTAGTTTTTCTTTCCTTTCTCTCCTTTAAAAAAACTCAAGAACAGGGCGTAAGGGTGGCAGACCCTAGTAATATCTGTGTGGTTATAGGGCGAAAGGCTCTTTAAAATGTACAAGTATGTATGTAAAGAAAGATAAAATATGAAGTATAAATGAAAGAAAGTATGAAAGTAAGAATGAAAGTATATACTTACGTATGTATAAAAGAAAGTAAAGAAGGACATGTATGTAATATAAGAACGTATTGTATGTTGATTGTATTAACTAGAACTCACTCAGCGTAGCTGACTTTTAGTATGCACACAGGTGAGTAGAATGAGGCAGTTAGCTTGAGGAGGACACATGGCAGGGTTGGACGAAGCTGGCATCTGAGTATTTTGCTATGATGTTTATTTCTATAATTTAAGTTATGTTTTAAAAGACAAAAATATGGATGTTTGTAATGAATGGTTCAAGTTTTATTATTTCCGCGAAAGTTTTAATTACTCTGATATTTAGAATTGCGTTTATGAGTAAATCCAACGTCCAAAGTAGGGCCACCGGGAACGGGGCCTTACAGGTGAGATGAGAAGATTGCTCGGTGTTGAAGATCTCCTAGTTTATAGTCGAAAATTAGGGGGTAATTGTTGGTAATTTCCATCTTAAAAGACCCGTCATGTGTAGGTGACCGGGTTAGACCTATTGGGCCTATGGAATTCAAGAATTCTGTAATGGGTTTAGGGTTGCAATTGGGCTTATATTTGGTAATTACTTGTTGACCAAGTTTGGGTCACACTATAAATACATAGCAATGTTAGGGTTATTGTATTATGAGAGAGATTATTGTATTCAAGTTTGGAGCTAGTTTCTTGATTATAATAATACGAGAGGTTTACCTAAATATCGTGTGGTCGTTTTTGTTTTCGTTATCAATTTGTTCTCGACCAATAAGCCTACGCAAGCCATGTAGGCATCACGCTTAATGCTCCCTTAGCCATATATAGGGATGAGGGGTGTATCAGTACCAATGAGCAACGTCGTGCCAGTAATTATTTTCCTAAATACTTGTTTGGTACTAGTACTGAAGGCAAAATTCCAATGTTTTGATACCTGGCTCGGCCGGTCAGACCGGTCCGATTGGGACCAGAACTAAAAACAGTTCGGGTCATGGTATTTGACCCGTTTTCTAATAGCCCGGTCGGGTTTTGCGAGCGGCGTTTAGACCAAACCTAGTGACCCGCCGGGTGAACCGAAAAAAAATGTTTTTTTTAATCCGAATCGGTGGCTCCTAACAAATCTAAACGCCTCTCCCATCTGAATTTCGAACTTCACGGTGCTCCATTTGAGTTTGATTGTGCAACAGCAACATGTATTCATCCTCCAAGTTCAAGGCGAGTGGCGCCTGGCGGACTTACAACATGGCATGGGGGCAGTCGGCCCCTTTGAACTCGTCGAATCTGTGTTGATGAATAATGTTAATCATAGATGGATTGTGATGATGTTTTGAATGTTAATAATGTTTAAGAGATGATAACAAATGGTAGGGTTTGAAGGGTTATTTTGATAAGGAATGTGAAAGAGATTGTGTCTTGAAAATTGTAGTATTTAGAAAAAGTCATTTTTTAAAAGTTTGTTAAATATCAATCCATTTAACTATTGATTTGATGTCTGCCTATTATAATGGATTTTGGTTAAAAAGTTATCTTCTGTTTTACCAAACAAACATTGTGGTGGTTCACCATACCATTTATTTAATTTACTTTCTTATCTCAATACTTTAATAAGTATGGTTACATGCGTCTTCACTATTTGTTCTCTTAAAAAAATTCTAATATATATGACCGATTCAATCTAATCCAAACCGAAAAATTTTATTATATAAGACAGATGATCTCCAAAAGTTTTTGCCCCTCAAAAAAATAATCTCTACTACCTTGTTTTATGTGCATTTGCTTACAAACTTGCACTCGGTTCTATATTACCTTGTTCTATGTGCATTTGCTTACAAACTTGCACTCGGTTACGCCCTAAATCTATTATGTAGGGGTATGGTACTAAAACCCGGTTCTACGCCCTAAATCTATTATGTTTGGCTTATTTTATTACATTGACTAATACAATGTTATTGGGCTGAGGGGGTTTTGTGGAGGTAACCCTAACTGGGCTAGGCGCATTAGGGTATCATGATGGTGGCCATGAGGCTCTCTATATAAGGAGGTCTCCACCTCCTTATTAAAGGGTGATGCTCAATAAGAGCCACCACCACTTTTTGTGTCTGTAAACAAGAGATCCTCAGGATTTCTTAGCAGTCACCTCCACCCCCCCGAAAAACCATTGCAGGTCTCAAGCAGCTGAAGAAGAAGATCAAGACGTGGTTCGTTCATCTCAAAATCCGTGGAAACATCGTCATGGATCAGGTCAGATTTCATTTCGTGTTTCGACATTGGCGCCATCCGTGGGACGGCAACGAACTACCCTTCGATCTTCATCTCGGCTGTCAGATCTATCCCAGGAAAAACCCAGATCTGGAAGTTTACAGAAAAAGGCTTCAAGGCTTGTTCTATTAAAGCTCAAAAAGATCCATAGATCTAAAAGTGGCTTCCAGATCTGTGCAAAAAGAAACAGCCTGATTCGAATGATCAGGTCTCCGGATCTGTGATGGTTTTAAATCTGCTCCGAGCTTCAGATCTACCTAGATCTGATTTACAGATCTAGATCTAGATTACAGACCTGGATTTTAGGTCTAAAGTTGCAGGTCTGACTCTAAAATTGCAGATCCAGAAATTACCAGACTTCCGCCGCCATGTACGCGCGCTCGCGGACTCTCACTCCGCAGCCGTGCATGTGCCGCCACGGAAACCAACATCTGGGTTTTGCGCAAGAGACCTTCGCCATGCACGCACATTCACGAGTCACCACTCCATCGCCGTGCATGCGCGCATCAGGCCACGCGCCAAACTTCAAGGTTGGGAATCCTCATAATATCCCATATGGCTACGAGCCAAACTTCAAGGTTGGGAATCCTCATAATATCCCATATGGCTACGCGCCAAACTTCAAGGTTGGGAATCCTCATAATATCCCATATGGCTACGCGCCAAACTTCAAGGTTGGGAATCCTCATAATATCCCATATGGCTACGCGCCAAACTTCAAGGTTGGGAATCCTCATAATATCCCATATGGCTACGCGCCAAACTTAAAGGTTGGGAATCCTCATAATATCCCATATGGCTACGCGCCAAACTTAAAGGTTGGGAATCCTCATAATATCCCATATGGACACGCGCCAAACTCAAGGGTTGGGAATCCTCATACCCCATGCTCATGCATCACATATGCTCACGCATATTACTCATGCTTACGCATCACATGCTCACACATATCACAGTCTACGCGCACGCGCATTCAACATCTGCGCGTGGCGCATATCATAAAACCAAAGTCTACGCGCACGCGCATGCAACATCTGCGCGTGGCGCGGGACATAAAGTAGCTCGTAAGCCGCCTCACGCGCAAGCTCCACTATTACAGCTCATAAGACGCCTAGAGCGCAAGCTGTTATTATTCTCACAGCTCATAAGACGCCTCGCGCGCAAGCTGTTATTATTGGTATAGCTCGTAAGTCGCCTCACGCGCAAGCTTCATTATTATTATAGCTCGTAAGACGCCTCGCGCGCAAGCTTTTATTATTCATACAGCTCATAAGATGCCTCGCGGCAAGCTGTTATTTTTCTTACAGCTCATAAGACGCCTCGCGCGCAGGCTGTTACTATTCTTATAGCTCGTAAGTCGCCTCGCGCGCAAGCTTCATTATTATTCATACAGCTCATAAGACGCCTCGCGCGCAGGCTGTTACTATTCTTATAGCTCGTAAGTCGCCTCGCGCGCAAGCTTCATTATTATTCATACAGCTCATAAGACGCCTCGCGCGCAGGCTGTTACTATTCTTATAGCTCGTAAGTCGCCTCCCGCGCAAGCTTTTATTATTCACACAGCTCATAAGACGCCTCGCGCGCAGGCTGTTATTATTCTTATAGCTCGTAAGTCGCCTCACGCGCAAGCTTCATTATTATTATAGCTCGTAAGACGCCTCGCGCGCAAGCTTTTATTATTCATACAGCTCATAAGACGCCTCGCGCGCAAGCTGTTATTTTTCTTACAGCTCATAAGACGCCTCGCGCGCAGGCTGTTACTATTCTTATAGCTCGTAAGTCGCCTCGCGCGCACGCTTCATTATTATTCATACAGTTCATAAAACGCCTCGCGCGCAGGCTGTTACTATTCTTATAGCTCGTAAGTCGCCTCACGCGCAAGCTTTTATTATTCACACAGCTCATAAGACGCCTCGCACGCAGGCTGTTATTATTCTTATAGCTCGTAAGTCGCCTCACGCGCAAGCTTCATTATTATTATAGCTCATAAGTCGCCTCGCGCGCCAGCTTTATTATTCTTATAGCTCGTAAGCCGCCATGCGCGCAGGCTTCATTATTCTTATAGCTCGTAAGTCGCCTCGCGCGCAGGCTTTTATTACAACATGTCACCATCATGAAGAAAACCTCCCAAAAATCAAAAGACAATAAAGACAAGGCCAAAGAAAAGGGAAAAAACCGCCTCACACCTTATAAAGTCCAGTGCTCCACCTAGACGCTTGCGCGCCCAGGAGCAACGCTGGACTTGGGGGGCTTGTAGGGGTATGGTACTAAAACCCGGTTCTACGCCCTAAATCTATTATGTTTGGCTTATTTTATTACATGGACTAATACAATGTTATTGGGCGGAGGGGGTTTTGTGGAGGTAACCCTAACTGGGCTAGGCCCATTAGGGTATCATGATGGTGGCCATGAGGCTCTCTATATAAGGAGGTCTCCACCTCCTTATTAAAGGGTGATGCTCAATAAGAGCCACCACCACTTTTTGTGTCTGTAAACAAGAGATCCTCAGGATTTCTTAGCAGTCACCTCCACACCCCCGAAAAACCATTGCGGGTCTCAAGCAGCTGAAGAAGAAGATCAAGACGTGGTTCGTTCATCTCAAAATCCGTGGAAACATCGTCATGGATCAGGTCAGATTTCATTTCGTGTTTCGACAGCTTACAAACTTGCACTCGGTTCTATATTACCTTGTTCTATGTGCATTTTCTTACAAACTTGCACTCGGTTACGCACAATTTGTTTTAACTTAATACTGTGCGAATCATTAATTTTTTCAAATCTCGTTAGAATTGCGCAATGTATGTTTTGGCTTATGATTGTATGAAAATTAGTAATTATATATATATATATATATATATATATATATATATATATATATATATATATATATATATATATATATATATATTATTTATGATGTCATCAGGGTTAAACATCCGTCTGCCCCTTCCGGGTCGGTCCGATTTTGACCTGGTAAGACGTCTGAGTTTACATCCTGACTGGGTCTGAAAACATTAAAAAAAGCATAAAATAAGATATGAAAAAGAGTAAATTGTGGTTTTCGTCCTCATGGTTTGTTTAAATCTGCGATTTAGTCCAATAGTTTCAAATTTACGATTTTCGTCCCTGTAGTTTCATTTCACTTGCAATTAAACCCGACCCCACTAACCTCATTAAGTCTGGTCGTTAAACCCATTAGTGTGCCCCTCACGTGAGGGGCAGTTTTGTTCATTTTCTTCCCAAACAAACCTTAGTTCTAATTCGCAAGCCCCTTCACGTGAGGAATTGGGTGTATTTGGGAAAAAAAGGGACAAAATTATCCCTCTCGTGAATGGCACGCTGATGGATTTAACGACCATGCTTAACGGGGTTTGTGAAGTCGGGTTTAATTGCAAGTAATATGAAACCACATGGACAAAAATTACAAATTTGAAACTATTATAATAAAACCGCAGATTTGAATAAACCACTGATACGAAAACGACAGTTTACTCTATCAAAAACTCAAAAATAGGTGAGGTAGGGCCAGCTTTCCCATACACATATCCTAAGGTCAAAAACAATGTCGAGAGGATCGAGAAGATTAAGGAGACCAGGGAGAAGTTTGGGAGCTTCTTTTATCGCTTCCCCGAGGGCGAGTCCGCTGCTGATGTCTTCGATCGCGTTTCCAGTAAGTTTATATGCCTCTGTAAAGCATCCAATGTTTTTGTTATGCCACTCCCTTTTCCACCTTTCATCCGAATAGATCGCGTTTTAAGCCCAATTCTTAATTTTTCAATTTTAGGATATTGAAGATCGCTCTTTTTTATCTTATCTGCCTAGACAGACTAGACAATGCCAAAGTGCTCGCCTAGGAACTAGAAACGCATTTATTAAGCGAGGACTTTGAATAAGTATGATGTACCTTATAAATATAATTGTCTTGATTTTACATATAGGTGTGTAATCTTCTGCCTATCATGGAGCTTGTGTATTTTTATCCACCTAAATAGTATGTTTTACTTCGTCCATGGGCAATACTGATTGCACATGCTAACTTTCTAGTAAGTATCATGCTTTTTACTATGGGTTTCAAAAAAAGCATCATTGCCGTTCAATCAACAATTCGACATCATGCTTTTGACTATGGGTATCAATAAGATACAACTAAACATGAACACATTAGAATCATTTTGTAAACATATTATAAGAAAAGTTCCAGTTCTATAATTACTTTGATTCAATTGTTTTTCTAAATAACTTTAAACATTGACACTTCTAAATTATTTGAAAGATGCTCTTCAAAGTTGAGAATTTTAAAGTTTTATTCTTAGAGTAGTTGCTAACTGAAGCGGTTGGTGTGGGCCAATTAAGTTATAGAGGCGGTAAAGTGGACAAGTTAGGTTAACATGCCAAATTGACTTGTCTGTTCTTTTGGGTCGTGGTTGACCCTAAGCATTTTTTTCAAAAAACTTGATTCTTGTTATTAAACAATTAGGGTGTCGATTATGATTACAAAAGCTGTACCATTTTAATAATATTCTTGTTTTTTGGTCGGAGGCTTCGTGCATTAAAAGAGATAATTTAAGTGACTTTCAATCTGTTTGATCCGTTTTTTTATTAAGTTTTATTAATTGTGCAGGCTTTCTTGAGTCTTTATGGAGGGATATCGACACAAGGCTTCAATACGACCCCTCTGATGATTTAAATATAATCATAGTTTCACATGGGCTCGCTTTACGAGTCTTTCTAATGAAGTGGTTCAAGTGGACGGTTAAACAATTTGAGTATCTAAACAATTTGAACAACTGTGAGTTTCGAATAATGCAGCTAGGAGACGGTGGTGAGTACAGTCTTGCAGTTCACCATTCTGAAAAACAAATGCAGGAGTGGGGGCTCTCTGAGCTGATGATAAAGGACCAAAAATGTCGAGCTACTGGTGCATTGATTGAGAAATGCCCGTGGTATATGGATAGCTTTTTTGACCATTTAGATAGCGATTCTGCGGATGGTGACAACGGAGATTGCTCTGCTGACAAAACGGATTCATGAAATGGTTCAGAGATGTTGATTTATGGATGAATGTGATGATGATAATTGGTACTGTATTTGTTGTAAGCAAAAGTGAATACAAAGTAAGACTAGATTGATTATTTTGTTATAATTCTCTCATTCTTTAGGTTTCTTTTATATTGTTTTGAGAACATATGACACGTGGTAATTTGACCCACTTATGACAAATGAATGGTTTTGTTCACCTTTTATTTAATAATAGTAACAAGCTTATGGTAAAAAACCATTCAACTTTCAACAATAATTGAGTTCCGTATTTAGTCAATTTAAGTCAAGTTGAAAAAAACAGTCACTACATAGTAATTAAAAACCATATATGTACGTTCTAAAACTAACATTACTAAAAAAATTCACAACATTGTAAATCGAGGGTTTTTTTTTTTATTTTTTTAATTTTTTATCAAAAGGAATTAGTGACTTCAAAGGAACATCTGCAAAACTTTGCTACTATTGAATAACTACCATTTTATTAATTGTTGAAGTGTTACATTCTTCATATTCATGTGTATGCATCTCTATGCAGTATACGCTAATAGTTTTGCATTAGTTTAGAGAGAAATCTTGCATTATGATCCTGTTACAAATGAAAAATTAAACAATCTATAGACCAACCTAATAATATAACTAGCTAAGACTTTGTTAGTTACGTAATAAACTAAGAAAGTCGACATGTAAACACCAGCTAATATGTCCCCTCAAGCAAAACGGGTAGAGCAATGTGAAGCTTGGACCGAGTTGAGCGGGATTACGGGAACATCATGCTTTACTTGCGAACGGTGAGGAGTTGTATATTTGATGATCTTATTCTCTTCATACTTATCTTGAGTACTCACATTGGGGTCTCTATATATGTACGCATCTAATATTTTAGAGATATGTATTATTTTTATTATCCGTTTCTCTGAATTTTACAGATTTTTGAATACTGCTTCTTTATATATTAAGGTCCAGTATTCACAATATTTCAATTATCTATAATCAAATATTGCGTATTAAGCATTAGGATTGAATGATTAATTTGTGTTTGTTAATCTCACATCCCAACCTACGGCGGAATATGCGGGGCACGACAATGTTGTATCATAGCTCATAAGACACTAAGTAAAATACACGTGTCAATATCTAACTTATTCATTCATATATCAAATTTCAAAAGCACAAACATTGTCTCAAAAATACCGTTACAAATAAATATTCGAATCATAAATAACTTAAAATAAATGTGTTCTTCATTCATCAAAGCAACCTAATGTATCATCTAAACTCCAATACTTGATTCATCCAATAAAGCTACCTGCGTCATGCGTGAAAATATATATTTTTGTCAACATAAAGTTGAGCAAGTAAACCACACTTTTTAAAATACATATAATACTAAAATGACAATTCCATGCAATAATCATAAATTACTACAACTAGTAAACAATAAATAAAAGTTGTCTTTTCAACCGAATCGCATTGATAACGGTTTGCTGCGACGACGTATAATCATACTAATGAGGATGAGGTACCAACCAACATAAAATAAACACATAGTCATATTCGCGCGTAACAACTAATCGAGCAATTACAATTATGCATATAACGGAATTGTAGTGAAAACAATAAGTTGATATTGAACGCATAACGCCCCCAAAATGGTAAAGCGGTAAAACGGGGGATGTGTATTTACTTACCTTATAGAGTAGGATAAGCGAAGATGTGACAACGATAAAATTAAATAGAATGTGAATGAGCTCCTCAGAATACGTCGACAAGAGTTCCTAGTTGTTTACATATGATATAAATTAATGAACGATTTATAACGAATTTTGGGACTTGATTGGGTTTTAAGTGAAAGCTTGTTATTAGTTTAATTATCTATATTATTATGGTTATTATTATTATTATTATTATAAATTTTAGGTTTGATAGAACATTAATCTTTGATAAATAACCACTATCATAAATATGTATAATAACGGGGAAAGTTAGAAGAAAGTTTATTCTTAGAACATTAATAAAATCATTTGTTCGGTTTATTAAACGGACGGTAAAAAAAATATTAATATCAACATTGTTATATGTATACTTATGTCTATATATGTATATATATAATCAATTAAGAAGTAAAGGTTCAAGACAAGGAAACAATAACCCGAGGTTCGGTTTATTAAAATAATGTTTATTTAATGTTATATATATAATAATATCAAGAATTTGATAAAAAAGAACATTAAAAAAAATTAAAATACAAAAACCGAGCCTGGGGGATTCGAACCCGCACCCCAGGCCAATACTGATGTTTCAGAAAACATGCGCTGGCCATTAGGCCAGCGCCTTACTTTGATAAAATGATGGAACTGGAAATTCAAATACACAACAACCAGTTCTTGTTCTTCCCCAAATAAAACCCTACACATCAAATTCGTTTAATTATTTCATGTTTGTTACAATTGAGTTGGGGTATTGATTAATCAGTTAAAGACGACTCAAATGCATAATTAAATTACCAGAAAGTATGATGGATTGATGGAGATCGAAGAACCAGGGTTCGCGGCTCATATCCGGCTTAGAACTTATCAGTATAGTTTCTTTTGTAGTAATTAGTTTAGGGGTTTGAGTCGTGGTAATGAGAGGATTGTGTGACAGGGTTTAATTGAATTATAAATGAGTTTATATAGAGATTTAGGAATGAGGCCAGTCGCGGTTCGTTTTTGGTATTGTTAGCTGTGAATTCATAACCATTTTTCATGTATAGAGTGTCGATAGACGCGTTTTAGGTTGTTCGATGATTTGGTGAGATCAAATTGTCTGAACATTGAGGAACAAGAAAAGGGGGGTATTATTGTTGTCGGTGGTGGGAGAGAGAGGAGGGAAAAATAATTGTTTTTTGTTTAATTGCTAATTGGTCTTTGATCTATGGTTGTGGTTCAAAGGTGGATTTTGGGGTTGATTTTGCATGTTGTTTATAGTTGTATTCAATTATAAAAAGAAAACAAATAAAAATAACAAACAAAAACCGAACTTTATTGATAAAATACCCGAACCGAATCCGGGTTGGGTAATGATTACAAATACGAAAACCCGAAATGTCACGGAATTCCCTACTTTTGGAAATTTCGTCCCGAATTAGAGATTAAGCCGTAATGAAAAGGTGTGGGTACTTGGTCATCACTTGGTATTCACGCTCCCAAGTGAACTCAGGACCACGTTTAGATTCCCAACGAACTTTGAGAAACGGAATACGGCTACACTTGGTTTCTTTGTCCATATGATCCACAATTTCAACAGGCTTCTCAATAACGGGCATAGATTCATCAATTCGGACTTCGTCGAGGGGTATATGGAGACTACCCTCGGCTAAACACTTCTTGAGTTTTGAAACGTGAAACGTCGGATGAAAATTTGAAAGCTCATCGGGTAGATCGAGACGATAAGCAACTCTACCAACCCTTTCAATGATCTCAAACGGGCCAACAGAACGAGGAGATAGTTTATTCCTTTTACCAAAACGAACTACCCCTTTCCAAGGAGATACTTTAAGGAGAACTCGATAACCAACATTGAACTCGAGAGGTTTACGGCGCTTATTGGCATAGATTTTTTGACGGCTACGAGCGACAAGAAGATTTTGATGAATCAGAGCGATTCGATCGGAAGTTTCTTGAACAAGTTCGGGACCGGTGATTTGCGATTCAACAACCTCATTCCAACAAATTGGGGAACGAAATTTTCGGCCATAGAGAGCTTCAAAAGGTGCCATGCCAATACTAGTGTGAAAACTATTATTGTAGGAAAACTCTACTAGTGGTAAGTGAGTATCCCAATTCCCACCAAAATCTAGTATGCAATAGCGAAGCATATCTTCGAGAGTTTGAATTGTTCTCTCGGATTTACCATCGTTTTGCGGGTGATAAGCGGTGCTTAGATCAATACGGGTACCCAAGGCGGTTGCAACGATTTCCAAAAATGAGAGGTAAACCGACCATCACGATCGGAGATAATGGTCAACGGCGTTCCATGGCGGTAAATGATGCTTTTGACATAGAGTCGGGCTAATTCGCTTACGGAGGACTTTTCTCGGAACGGTATGAAGTGAGCCGACTTGGTCAAACGATCAACAATCACCCAAATATTATCATTGCGGCTTTGAGTAGTGGGGAGTTTGGTAATGGAATCTATGGCTATGTCTTCCCATTTCCAAAACAGGGATCGGAGGTTGCTCGAGCAAACCAAGCAGTTTTTGATGCTTGAATTTAACCTTAGAGCAAGTGAGGCATTTAGATACATACACCGCGATATCTTTCTTCATTCCCGGCCATCGGAACATTGAACGAAGATCAGCAACATTATATTCGCACTGGGATGAATAGAGTATCGTGACTTATGAGCTTCATCTAGGATAAACATGCGAAGACCGTCATGATCGGGAACCCATAAACGGTCAAAATAATAGAGTAAGACATTACGTTTGGTTTAAAGTTGGAGTTCGGCGCCACACGACATCTCGTTGTGTAAGTTACCCTCGGTGACGGAGATGTGTTGTGCATCGAAGATGCGGTATTGGAGGTCAGATTGGATGGTGACACAATGGAGCAAGACAGATTTAATATGACTCTTTAGACTAAGAGCATCGACCACGACATTCGCTTTCCCGGGGTGGTAGCGAATTTCACAATCATAATCGCTTAACAATTCGGCCAATCGTCTTTGTCTCATATTGAGGTCCTTTGGTCGAAAATGGGTTGTAAACTTTTGTGGTTGGTAAAGACCACACATTTCGTGTCGTAAAGGTAGTGTCTACAAACTTTTAACGCAAACACCACCACACCAAGTTCGAGATCGTGCGTCGTATAATTTTTCTCGTGCACCTTGAGTTGACGCGAAGCGTAAGCAATGACCTTGTCTCGTTGCATAAGAACACAACCAAGACCTTGAATAAAATCGTCACAAAAGACAACAAAATCGTCGTTGCCCTTGGGAAGAGCAATGATTGGAGCATTGCAAAGCATGTCCTTAAGAGTTTGAAACGCTTCCTCTTGATCGGAACCCCATTCGTAAACTTTCCCTTTGTGGGTTAGTGCGGTAAGAGGTGAAGCAATCTTCGAAAAGTTGCGGATAAAACGACGGTAATACCCCACTAAACCAAGAAATGAACGAACCTCCGTTGGAGAGGACGGGGTCACCCAATTTTTAAGGGCCTCGATTTATCGGGATAAACGTGAATACCCTTTTCGTTAACAATGTAGCCCAATAATTGAACTTGCTTTATCCAAAATTCACATTTGGAGAACTTAGCGTAAAGTTGTTCCGTTCATAACAGGTCGAGAATGGCGCGCAAATGGTCTTTGTGCTCGGTCTCGGATTTAGAGTATATCAAGATATCTCGATAAAAAAAATAAGTCATTTGCGAGGTACGGTTTACAAACACGATTCATGAGGTCCATGAAAACGGCAGGAGCATTAGTCAACCCAAAAGGCATAACTCGGAACTCAAAGTGGCCATAACGAGTACGGAAGGCGGTTTTGGGTATGTCATCTTTGTGGACACGGAGTTGGTGATAACCAGAACGGAGATCAATCTTAGAGAAAAATGTGACTCCTTGGAGTTGATCGAAGAGATCATCGATACGCAGAAGGGGATAACGGTTCTTGATAGTAAGCTTGTGAGTTCACAATAATCGATAAACATACGAAGAGTACCATCCTTTTTCTTAACAAACAAGACGGTTGCGCCCCATGGAGACGAACTTGGGCGAATGAAACCCTTGTCCGTAAGTTCTTGGATATGGTTGGAGAGTTCTTTCATTTCGGAAGGTGCAAGACGTTAAGGTGCTTTGGCTACGGGGTTTTCTCCAGGTACAAGATCAATACGGAACTCCACTTGACGAGTGGGAGGGAGTCCTGAATGCCATCGGGAAAGACTTTGGGGAAGTCGCGGACAATCGCGATGGCAGAAAGTTTCTTTTCTTCATTGGATTATGTGGTGACGTGGGCTAGGAAGCCGACATACTTCTTGTGTAAGTAACGTTAGGCTTCGAGGCACGACATGAGGTTTAGCTTTGAGAAGGGTCTTTCTCCAAGAACGTTTAGAATCACGCCCTCATTGATAGGAATTTGAATGAGTTTCTCAAAACATAAAATTTCAGCATGGTGGAGAGAGAGCCAATTCATACCCATGATAACGTCGAAGCTACCCATTTGCATAGGGATAAGGTCGATAGAGAACTTTTGCTCATTGAGAGTAATCGTGCAATGTCGAATGACAGAGTCAATAGTGGTCGAACTACCGTTGGCTATCTCTATATTGAAGGGCTTGAAGTAAAAAGAGTTTTTTGTTTAGTTTAAACAATTTAATTTTTATATGAGTTTACTTGGTTATAACTGGGTTTTGTAAAAAACTTTTGTATTAGAATACAATTAAAAATGCATCAAATGAGAGTAAAACCCATAACATTTTCTTCTATTTGCCTTTCTTACAAGCAATACAGTGGTTAGATAATTTAAAACAATATGTATATTTAGTTTTTTAAATCTTAAATAAATAAGACCCATATGGCAAAGGGGTCTTATTTATTTAAGATTTAAAAAACTAAATATACATATTGTTTTAATAAAAATACATATAATTCTTTTTTTAAAAAAATAAAATTCGGGCCTAGTGGGGTGTCGGTCATGTGGCCATCGACTACCCGACCACACCTTATGCCGGCCTTGGTAATCGGATGTGTGATGAGAATTCAAATGATAGTTGTATTTGTTTCGTTAAAAAACACTTTCTTAGGAATGTCAAACTCAATGATGTTTTGGTTTGATCGTAAAAGATAAAAACCTGTATAAAACAGCTTATGTTTGACTATCTAATTTTTATATGACCCGACCTGATTAGACGCAATCGCAACGAACGAACCAAACCCAAAAGTTATATAAATGAGGTGTTTAGGTGAGCTTATAAAACTTGCTTATTTGTTATTTATTTGTTGAAAAACAAAATGTGTTTAATAAAACAGCTTTAAAAGCTTCAAAATAGAGCTTTTGAAAAAATATTTTTGCTTTTTAAAAAGCAAATAAGAAGAAAAACAAAATTATAGTCCATTTGGCGATGCGGTGGTTGGTTCAGTTATTAAAGGAGGACATTTTCTAGAAGGCAGATTGATTATCATGGTGGCTCATATAATAAGTAAATATTAACAGTTTGATTGATTATTTCATTTGGTTTCAATGGCGTTTTCTTCTTCTTGTTCCTCTGTGTCTTTTTGCAGGGTCTCTTTACCTTTACCATCTCCTCGATCCTTTCATTCTCGCCCTAATTTATCTTTTCCCACCAACACTCTCTCCATTCGTGCAATTTCAACGCAAGGTATTTTATTCTTGTTATTTTCAGTTGATCTGCTTATTGTTTTTATACATATTTGGGATTCATTTAGGGTTTATTTATAGATCAATCAATTACCCAAAGAGGCAAAGAATAATCCCAATACCCAGCCACACCTATCACCAATATTATTCTTCATTAATAATCAAATACCTGCATCTTTAACATCGCCTTTTCTAATAAGTGTCTAGCTTGCTGTTCACAAAAACTAGAGGTGACAAATTGGATGGATGGGTGGTAACCGTTTGCCAAAAAGGCTGAAATATATAGCCATCTGTAACCAAAATTGTTCATTTTGAACTAAACAAATACAGATGACCTGAGGATACAAAAAGAAAGGTTTTGAGGTCAAAATAAGATATAATATTTATGGGTTCCACAGTAAAACCTGTATGTGTCTTAACTAGAAGTGATATTACATATTGCAGCGTCGCCTGCATCTGGAGGAATAGCACCGGCCATTGCATTGACTGATAACGCTTTAACGCATTTGAATAAAATGAGGTCAGAAAAGAATGAAGATTTATGCTTGAGGATTGGTGTTAAACAAGGCGGCTGCTCAGGCATGTCTTACAGTATGGAATTCGAGAGCAAGGAAAACACGAGACCAGATGACACCGTCATGGAGTACAATGGTTTTGTCATTGGTAATCTCCTACTTTGTTTTTAGTTAATATTTTGATCTGGAGAAGTATCATCTGTTTGTTTAATTTATTTATTTATTTATTTATTGTAAGCCATTGATGCTGAGTTTGTGTGCAGTTTGTGATCCAAAGAGCCTTCTTTTCATCTTTGGAATGCAACTGGACTTCAGTGATGCGCTCATCGGTGGAGGGTTTTCCTTCAAAAACCCAAACGCTACACAAACATGTGGTTGTGGCAAGTCATTTGCTGCAGAGATGTGAAGGGTTATGTACTTAATATGTAACCAGTAATACATTATAGTAGGTGCCATGTCTCTATTAGTAGGCTGTTGTCTATTTATTTGGCGTTACTTTTTATACGAATAATAAATAACTTCTGTGCACAAATGGACCTATTCAATCAAGATCTGGAAATTGTTGCGAATAGATTTGTATATTTTAGTTCTGTTTTGGCCTAAAATTGTATTTGGAATGGTTTATTTTTGATCAAGATAGTGCGCCGGTGCCTCTGGCAGGTTGTCAAGTAGTTTATATCGTTTGTTGAGATTCTTACCAAGTTTCTTACTGAAACACAACAGCCGCCGCTGCTGCTACGTTTTTGTTGTTAAGAACATACATGAGTCGATAAGTTGTAAATTCAAGTCTGTACATGTCTGTGTCACACACTAAAACTGAAGAACAAAAATAAATACATAACAAAACATATAACATACTAGAAGCATTTCTTGTGGACTATAGCTGTCCCAGATTCTTCATATTCTTCAGTGGAAATTCACATCTGATTATTACAAAATAAAAAAGAAGTAAGGGGTTGTTTGTTTACATCTGAATGGAACCATTCAGATGTAAACATCTGAATTCATTCAGACTTCAGACTGTTTGGTTTCAAACAGAAAAACATCTGAATGGTTAAAATTAGTTCTGAATCATTCGGATCTAAATGAACCAAACAGTCTCTTAGGCCCCGTTTGTTTTTTTTTAGAGATTTATTTGACGCTGGCTTTATTAAATCGGCAGAATTGCCTGCTAGGCCCTAATTGGAACATCCACGAATTAACAGTCCAAGTTATTGAGGAGGAGAATGTTAATAACCTCAAGATCTTGCTGGATACTGTAAATGATCTTGCTACTAATGGGGTGACTAGTGAATTCTTCATTAGCACCATCCGCCTTTTAGAACATAGTGGGTGGGGCTTGGGTCCGGTCGCCTCGTTCCCTTGCTTTGATCCTCTGTCTCTGAAACCTTCCTTAATGAAGTGGAGAATTCCTTCATACTTGAGTGTCCCAATGAGCCCGTAGGCAAGGTCCTTACTATTTTCACGCATGACATGAGGTTGTCTACCTCACTAGTATTTGAACTGGAATGCCAGGCGGAGTAGTGTATACCACATCTGAATGTTAAGAGGTGGTTCAAATGTCTGAAATCTGAATCATTAAGAGGTGGAGGCTAGAGACGAACCTCTAGTCGTCGGAGATGGAGCCTAGTCTCCGGGTTAGAAGTTAATGGAGGCCGGAGACAAACGTATGTTTTTTTTGGGTTAAGAGGTTTTCAGACCCATTAAAAGCTCTTACTGGTTCAGATGCTATTAAGACGCTGAACCTCTTAATGCCAGAAAAAAAAACAAACAGCCCCACGTCTGATTACGTCTGACCGAATCAGACGTTTTCCTCTATTCAGAGAAAAGAGGCAAAAACAAACAGGGCCTTAGTCTTTTAGTCTTGAAGGTGATAGAAATGCATAAGCTTTATTGTTTTTACTAAACAAGTAACATCAAATGAAATTTCTTATTGTTGATACAAAATTTAGTAAATTATTATTGTAATAATACATTCATTATTGCTTACTGTTAATTGTTTGTAAAAAAACTGAAATTAACCGGGGAAAAAATCTTACATGTTGGAAGGTGTTTAAAGATGCAAGAATTGATCCTGCGATCCAAGCACTGTATTTCCTATCTGCGGGTGCATTCACTTTGATTGTCATTCTCGGAGGGGCAGTTGCAGCGATTTCTTTGCTGATACGGTTAGCAATACCAGGAAACATGGTTGAACCACCACTGAGAACAATGTTGCCATAAAATTCCTTCCAACGATCAACGTCGGATTTCATGATCGAGTTGTAAACAGTCTCGTGAATACCAGCATCTTCCTTTTCAATCAGGAAGAGAACCTCTGCACAACGGAACCTCTCTCAGCTCCGATCATGTTAATCTCTCCGCCGGGTAATTCATAGTTCTTTTCAATATTTGAAGCTCTTTCTCATAGTCAAGAGCCACATATGCAGGCTTCTCTTTCATGTCCCGGACAACTTCTCTCTCCGCACTGGTGGTGCAATTGTAACCTCTTTCTGTAAAGATCTTTGTTAGGGAATTTGTAATATCAAGACTGAGGATGGATTCAACAACCTTGTAACCTTCATAGACTGGAACAGCTTGTGACACACCTCCTCTGCACTCCAACACAACACCTTAATAATATTAATTATCATTATTATTATTATTATTATTATTATTATTATTATTATTATTATTATACGCCTTGCTTGTGGTGCGCACATATAATGTATATATGTGTGAACCCTTGGGTGGGCAAAAGTAAAATTGCACTAATTTTGACGTTATTTTACTAATCACGTGAAAATAACGTTAAAAGTGGCGGAAGGTTAATCAGGCATCATGTGGTGGCGTTGATAGCCGAAAGACAAGGGCACATGCACCAATCAGCCAGTGTCCCGATGATTGAGTGCTATGTGTCTTATGTCCAAGGCTTGATTCAAAACTACTATCGAGCCGGGGGTCTCACCGGAAGTAGCCTCTCTATCCCTATGGGATAGAGATAAGGCTGTCTACATCTTACCCTCCTCAGACCCTACCATAGCATTGCTATTGGTGGGATATACTGAGTACGATGATTATTATTATTATTACTTCGGTTATAATTGTTCTTATTGTTATTGGAATCAAGAGAGAGAATGATTAATGAGAGGGTAAGCAGTTGTAAGATTACTAACAAACAAGGAAAGTACAGCCGCGGCAGAAACATGCATGGCCGGAACTTTGAAAGTCTCAAACATGACAGTCATCTTCTCGTGGTTGGCCTTGGGATTTAACGCTGGTTCAGTAAGAATCGCAGGCACAAAGCTTGTTATAAAAGCGGTAATGCCACTACTCTTCCATGTCATCCCAATTTGTAACAACACCATGCTTCATTGGATATCTCAAATTTAGAATACCTCTTCTTTCCTGGGCTTCGGCTCCTACAAACATGGGTTTCTGGTCCATGTCTGCCATATAGTGGCCCCCACGATACTAGGACAGGCCACCCTAGGATAACTTTCACCAGCAAACCAAACCTATAGATTAAATCCAAAAGCCGTTAGCAGTAGCTTGTAGCCCGTTTGCCTTATGTAAAAGAACTAATGATTGATGGACACAGTAACAAAAGAATTATGCTAACCTTCATCATCGAGCTTCCATTGTCAAAAACAATTGTTTTTATAAAATTGCTACAGAAACATAACAAGATAATACAATAAGAGTCGAAAAATCATTTAGGAAATACATAGTACAACATAGTGAAAGCTAACCTGTTTTGTTTCCGATTGCCTCTGCTAGACAGCGATGATTCCCGTAGAATCGCTTTTAGTTTTTCTAGGTAATCTGATATTAGAAACTCATTTTCGACTTAATTACCTTCAACATATTGACGATGAAATTGATAGAAAATATATGTGATTCTTTACAAAATAAAATAAGAAATTCTCTTTCATGTGAAAACGATGTATACAACAATACCTAGTACAAATTATATTACTATAAAAGCATAATTAATGCATATTACATAAACCTAAAGTATTCAAGAACACAAAAGAAGTGTCTGCAACTGTAAAAGCCAACAAAATAAGAAGCATTAGATGTGGCTAAAGATCGTGTTAGACACGGTAATGGCATTCACGGTTCAGTTTAAAAACTGTGAAACTGCAAAACCATAAACCAGTTGTTGTTTCTTCGGGGTATATGTTAGATTCATTTGTTAATTTATTAGTTCAAAATGTTTTACTAACCAGGACAAAAATTTATGATTTGATGCAATGAAGAAAACATGCATCTTTTTTTTTTTTTTTTTTTTTTTATCAATAATGTATTCTGAACATCATGTTATATGCGTTTCTGTACATCTTGTTTTGGGTAGCTTGTTTTATGTATTTTAGACAAGTTTTTTTTAATTTTTCATATTATGTATCTTTATATAAAGGCTGAATAAAAGATATATCAGAACTAAACTATCACTAACAGTTCTGTTTGGTTTGTTTTTAAAATTTCAATTAGTCTCTACTCGTGTCCTAGCCCGTCGTAGAGCTAGATTAGCCTCAATTGTTTTGTCTCTTTCCTTTAGCTTTTCTCAAAGCATCTTCCGCTATTTCAAGAGTTTGTTGAGCTTCTTGTGGATCGATGTCACTACTTTTATCTGCATCATTTACTAAAACAAAAATCAAAAGGAGAATTTACTGTAATTTTTCAAGAATATTTTATTTTCAAGTCAGTCGGCTCGCTTATCTCTCGTTTTCTCCATAATGGGAGTTGTAGCTTGCATTTTTAATTTAATTCCAGCTTGTTCTTCTCGATTTTCAAGAGTTTGTTGAGCTTCTTGTGGATCGATGTCACTACTTTTCTCTGCATCATTTACTAAAATAAATTTCAAATGGAGAATTTACTGTAATTTTTCAAGAATAGTTTATTTTGAAGTCAGTCAGCTCGCTCATCTCTCGTTTTCTTCATAACGGGAGTTGTAGCTTGCATTTTAATTTAATTCCATCTTGTTTCTTCTCGGTTTTTAATATAGTTTATTATTCAGTATTTTTAACACATTTCATTTAAAGTTTGCCGGCTCGCTTAATTTATGCACATCTTGTCTTCTCGTCTTTCACTCGCCTAAAAACTAAGGTGAGTAATCACACATAGAGGTGCACAAACCGGTTTAAAACTTAAAACCGGTTCGGGTTGGTCAATAAAGTCAAAACCGGTTTATGACCGGTTTTGGTTCGGGTTGAAACCAGTTTCATGAACCGTGACGATCGGTTTCGGTTCGGTTTTTTATCGGTTTCGTTTCGGGTTTTGCCCGGTTTCGGTTCGGTTAACCGGTTTTGGTGGAGAAAATTACAAACCGGTTCCAAACCTACGGTTTCAATCGGTTCAAAACCGGTTTCTACATAATCGGTTTCAAACCGGTTCGGTTTCGGTTCGGTTAACCGATTTATTTGCCCACCTCTTATCAACCCCCCCCTCCTTCATACTTTTCTATTTTGGGGCGTTATGCCTACAAAATTAAATTAGTTTAGCTCAATGTATATTATCAAGCACAATTCCATGAAATTGCTCAGTTAGTTTTTAAATGCAAATATGAGTATGTGTTTACTGCTTTTGTGGTTGGTATTTATCTTATCCTCATCCTCATAGTATGATCATACGTCATCGGAGTAACTCGACATTATTTTTGGGTCAACGTTGTGACACCTTATATTTTATGTTACGCTAGTTGATGTAACTCACATTTCACAATTGGTTATTTTATTTATTTATATATATAAAATTGTGGTTCTCGCTCAACTTTATGTTGAAAATATATATTATTTAATTTTACGCATATAACTAACTTGGGTGACAGAAGATTCAAGACTTAGTCGGATCATAGGCTGTTATTAAAATTAAAGAACAATTATTTGAGTTGATGTGATGTTTATCTATTTCTTTGTTTCATGGCATTTTGTGTACTTTAATATTGAATAAATAAATTAGATATTGACAATTATTATTATTATTATTATTATTATTATTATTATTTTAGTGTTTTTGATCAATGATACAAAATTTGTCGCTCCCCTGCATGTTAGTCGCAAGTTGGGGTGTGATAGATTGATATCAGAGCTGAAGGCTATAAGATAGATGGTTAGAGGTAACGACCTAGTAGCATGCTTAAGGTTATATGTGTTCTTATACGTGTACCTACTTGTCTAAATTTTGTTCATGCTTAAAAATAGTAATTATGTGTTCTTATTATTGTAAACAAGACACACAAAGTTCTTAGGCTATGCATCACTCTCAAAATCATTTTTCAAAACCAAGATATTTTTTGTTTTTGGGAAATTCCTTAATAGCAACCACATTGGGCTACATTTCTCAAAGTCCAATCCTATGTGACGCCTTGCAAACTTAGAGGAACCAAATTCCATCATTGTAGAGGATTCCGGATTGTTGCAGGTTTGCCACTACAAACATTTAGCAAACTTGGACTACCCCCCCCCCCCCCCTTTTTCTCTCATACACACCCATTGTGACATTCTTCATTTCGGTTTGATTCATATTTTTATTTGTATAGTAAAACCGATCCGTTTTGTTTTTCGGATCTTTTGATATTAATAAAATAATGTATTTTAAGTTATAATCACATTCATACTTTTCGTTTTCTTATAAGGCTCTTAACGGTGTTTAAAACGCTTATTTGATGCTCAAAAACAACTTAAAATGAACTTCAGGGGTCAAACTCGCCAAAAACCAAACCGCATGTAACGTCCTACTTTTGGTTATTAATAAAATAAATTTTGTTTATTTTATAATGGGCGTTATCGGTTTAGATGAATAGAATATGAGTTGGGCTAGTGTTGGGTGAATGGATATGGGTTATGGACTTGGGTTATGAAAAGAAAGAAGGAAAGACCATGGGCTTAAGCCCATGATCCATAAATATATAAACCCTTAATACCCATTTAATTCTTCATTCTCACATATTCCATACACCACCAAAACACACACTTAAGATCTCTCTATAGTTCTTCCTTTTCTCTAAGCCGAAACCAAGAAGGAAAACGATTCCGACCCGAGGTAATACTAGTATGATGTTTTATTTACCTAAACTCGTTAGACATAATCGTGAAACTACGAGCCGACACCGTTAAACGTTTAAGTCACGAGATCCAGATGGAATCGGGTAAAAACCGAACCTAAGATGAGCTTAGGGATCATCCTAGCTCAGATCTGGATCGAACAGGACGAAAAACGTATTAAAACGCGTTTTTCCGGCGAATCCGTGATTTTCGGTGGGGGCGCCGGAAAAGTTAATACGAGGTAGCAGGAATGTCAGGGAATGTTCTGACATTCCCTGACCTAACCCTAGTTCTCTATGGGGACTTAGCGAATCGGAGGGTGATTCTTTAGCTGATTCGCATAAGGAAGCCTAACGAACTAGACCTGATTCGTATCCGATTCGTTAAGGGAAAAGGGTAACGAATTACCCTTGTTTCATGTTAACCAGTTCGTTAAAGAAGATAACGAATTAGATTATCCAATTCGCTACAGGAACTGATTCGTTTAAACAACCAGTTCGTTAAGGGGGTCAATTCGTTACAAGAACCAGCTCGTATGGCAACCCGATTCGTTAAGAATAATGTAACGAATTAGAAGTTTAACTGAATGACAGAATGGTCCCTGGACTTAGAAAAGAATGTTTTAATTACAAAGAAGCCCTTGGACTTTTAAGTGGTAAATTAATTAGTGATTCAAAATTATAATGGAAAATGTGTTGCGACGGTTAATAGAAATAAAATTTTTCCAAGCTGACCTGGCAGCTTGACCCCAGCCAGGGGCTCTGCCCCTTGGACCCTGCTAGGGGCTGCCGCCCCTAGATCCCGCTGCCAGGGGCGCTGCCCCCGGACCCCCGTTCGTTGAGGGTAATAACTAAGACTAGAAAGATGATATAAGTAGTGATAGTTAATTGATACGTGTAATTGTTATACGGTTAGCCGTGCCCAACTGAAGAAAGGAATAACTATTAACGGTGAACGTAACCGACTTCAGGTGAGTTTCTAGCCCCACTTCCTTGTTATGTTTTCGGGGCTGTGTGCATACTCGATGTGATAGTTAATACACTTACCTTAAGTGGTAAGTGTATGCCTTGTATGATTTATGTATGATGATTGCTTGACGGTGCATGAACGATATTCAGATATTGCATGTACCGTCAGGTGGTTGTTAAAGATATGATTGATAAGTATGATGTAAGATATGATGTATGTATGAATATATGATGTATGCATAATGTATGTATGTTATGTTGATGGTACGTGAACGCTCTTTGGAGATTGCACGTATTGTCAAGAAAAGTATGTATGAACAGGTACGGTACAGTTGCATGAAACAAAGGGACCAGACCCTAATAATATCTGTGATGGTAGGGACCAGACCCTAATAATATCTGTGATGTTGGGGACCAGACCCCTTTATAATATCTGTGATGTTAGGGACCAGACCCTTATAATATCTGTGAGGTTATAGAGCGGAAGGCTCTTTAAATAGGACGGATAGTTATGTATGAAAAGTAAGTATGAATAATGTACACCCCTTCGGGCACGTGTGCAAGTATGTGAACAGATTGTATGATTGTATGATTTACTAGAACTCACTCAGCGGAGCTGACTTTTAGTATGCACGCAGGTGAGTAGAATGAGGCAACTTGCTTGAGGGGAAGCACATGGCATGGAATTGAAGACACTGGCATCTCAATGAAGTGTTATGTTTTGATAATTTAAAGACAATGTTTTATGTTTAAATAATTTGAATAACCGTTAAGACAACAAAGTATGATTTTGTAATATGATGGTTTGAAGGTTTTAATATTCCGCGAATGTTTTTATTAACTCTGATATTATGAACTGTGTTTATGAGTAAATCCAACACCAAAGTAGGGTTACCGGTAATGGGGCCTTACACCGCTGTACCAACCCCACCTGAGCACGCTGCGGCGCGTGGCCAGGGAAGGGTGAGCTGGTCCCGCAGGGTGGCTAGACATTCTGTAGCAGTTTAGCTCGATTTTTGATATTTTATGTTGTTTAAAACCCATCAATCAACCAAATTGCATGTAAAACCATTGGTGGAGACTTCACACCAATCCATGCAACCTTTCTCTATAAATACAAGCTTATTTCATTCATTCTTGGCCGCTCACACTTCAAATTCTCTCTCAAATTGGATTTACAAGCTTCCTTTCCTAGTTATTGATAGTTTGACATTTTGAAGTCAAACAGAAGATAAACCTTGTTTTATTCCATTTTTGATAATTAAAACTTATGATTTCATTGTATTTGTTTTACAGTACCTTGCTTCTTTGTTTTCCCTTCTTCAATAATGGTTAAATTAGGTGTTTATGTCATCCTAAGGCAAGTTTGCATGAAATGGCTATTTTAGTCCATTTTAACTTTTAAATTTGTTTAAGCTTACTGTTTCGTTTAAGATATGAGTTTTCTAAGTTTTATTTAATTCTATGGTATTCGGTATGTGGTAACCAACCTCGGTCTCATACCAATCCAAAACCGAACTCCCGTTTAAACTTTCTATTTAAATGATTTAAAACAAGTTGCATGTATGATTTAAGTTTCTAAGTTTTTTTATTTACTTTTTTTTTTGTTTTTGTTGTAATGATATGGATTTGTTGGAACCAAACTTGGGCATATACCAAGTATTGAATAACCTAACCAAACATACCGAACTAAACCGAGCTCACTCACTTAAAACACACTAGTTGTGTTTCGGGCCACCGAATCTCTTATTTTCTTTAAGATTTCGTTATGAACTAATTTATAAATGTTTTCTCAAAGTACTTGGTATGTCGGATCCAACTTGATCTCATAACAAGCTTGGACCGATAAAAACCGAACACCCGCTTAACGTTTACGTTTGGAGTTCTTCCTAATAGAACATGAACTTGGTTAAGTTTCTATTTTAAATAAGTTATCTCATAATATTTATCATTTTGGAATTTCGGGTTCGGACTTGACAATTTATCAAGACCCGAACCGACTAAATCGAACATTCGTTAAAATCACGTTTTGGTATTTATCTATCAATGGGTCATGCACTATTTCATTAAAAAAATCCTCTCATATTTACTTAACAAAGGTTAAGTAAAACCAATGGATAGAACACCAAAACTCGATTTCGGGTTAACTTACTTTTCAAATCGTCACTTCAATTACTTAAGTTTTTACACTTTAAACCCCAAAACCTTTTTTACTTATTTTGTTTGTCATTTTATTGTACTTTAAGTTTTATCAATAACATAAGGATCTTTTTAACCAAGGACTCGCACGTTAACCCGTTGAGATCGTTTTCCCGAAGCTTTCTCTTGAACAACACACTCCCCCCCATTTTACGCTTTTATACTTTTTGGGGTGGCATGCATAACATATTCAAACTTACATACTTTAAGACCTAAATACTAAATCCACAATTCTACATTATGTGTTTATATGAATATTTACCTGATCATTTGTTTATGCCTCATTATGATTGATTACGTGCATGAGTGTTTATTTTGATGTTGTTGTTGAGCCTTATTAAGTATGATCATACGCTCCCCTAACTAATTTAGCCTTGTGCTAATAGAATATGGTCTCATTATTTATCCGAGTATTTTGGTTGTTACCAAATAGAAAGGAGCCTCAGTTAATTACTTTACATTTACAATAGTTGTTGCATTATTCTATTTACATATATGAATTGTGATTTTGCATCATTATATACATACAAAAACTAGTGTATTGCTCACCAACATTCGTGTTAATCTTATCTATTTTTATACATGCTACATGTTTACTTTTAGGTTGCTTATGATGATTGAAGACTCATCACTTAGATTATATCTTTCGGATATTTTAATGAATTAAATATTGTTGTAATTGTTTTTATTTAATCTTTAAACAAGTTGTAATTGAGTTATTGAATGAAATATATGAGTTGAGTAAATATAGTCACTTAAATAGTGTCAATGTGTTCTTGAGCAAGACGTCGTGCCCCGTCGCCTTTGTTCGGGGTGTGACATCTATATTATATAATATACACATATGCATACATATTTAATATTTTTAAGAGGGTTTGTAAAGGCTTGAATGTATGATGGGTTTTTTTTATATATAGATAAATTTATATGTTTCCCTTATATATTTTATATAATATTTTATTAATTTTTGTTTGTTTTTAATATATTTGTGTTTTGTAGGTCCTTGGAGTTAAACATAGCTAAAACGAGCGGAAAATAGGCTAAAACGAGCTAAATTGTAGTGCAAGGACGAATCAGGGTTGAACCGGAATGAATCAGTAGAATAACAAGTCGAATTAGCAAAGAACCGGACCAGATTAACTTGGCCGCCACACGCGACCAAAAGAAGATACCACACCGCACGACATGGCATGGTTGTTTGAGACGTTTTTGGTTTTTTTAGCATGTTGCCACACGTGATCAACATCAATGTGCTCTCTGCGCGTGGCGGAGAGCCCCTTTTCCAGAAATTTCCATCGTTTTGAAGGGTTGGAGGCCTAAATTACTATAAAAACATCCGTAATCAAAACCCTAACAGTACACACGAATCAGAGCCCGCCAAGGAAAAAAATTGAAGTCAGTATTTTGCGTATTTTGGAGTTTTGGGAGAGTAGAATTCATCGGGTGAAGTTCTAATTCAAGGAAGATCGAAGACTCACGGCCACCGCCACCCCTCCACCACCACCACAAACACCGTCCTTGCCGCCTGACCGCCACCACCACCACCATCACCATTGTAGTATTATTTTATTTTGGTAAAATAAAATTATTTTGAGATAGGGGTGTTATTATTATTTCTATTTCATTCCTACATTTTTTTATACCAAACAACATAAAATAATAATTTATTTCATTTCTATAGGTTAACCAAATAAGACAAATGAATGGTAACGATTAGAGGTGGCAAACGGGTTGGGTTGAGGTGAACGGGTCATGGATGGAAACGGGTTTGAGTCAGAATGAGTTAGTTGCAGAATATTTCAATTGAACATAGGGCTGTTTTGGTTTGGGTCGGAACATGTTAGGGTCGGAACAAGCCAGAATGGGTTTCTTTCTTTTTTTTACGGGGATAGTAGCGGAAACATTTTAGTTTTTTAGAATTTTTTGTTTTTTTATACTTTGAGTTATGATATTTTTTATAATACTTTTTTGAATTTTTTTCAAGGGGTTTTCTATTAAGATAAAAAACCCCTCAAAAAAATATCCAATAATATTAAGAAAAAAAATCATAACTCAAAATATAATTCATAACAAAAAAAAAATAAAAAAAAACTAAAATGTTTCCTTCTTTTTCCTCGTTCCATAATAATTATAAAACAAAACCACCAAGAAATCGAACTAAAACCGAAAAATCGATAAAAATGAAACAAAAAAAGCCAAAATCGAACCAAATCAATCGAAATCAAAAAATCGATCAAAACAAAACTTATTGGGATCAAGATTCAACAAAGGAAAGATTAGAATCTTCTCAACCTCTTCAAGAAATGGCTAAGTATGGAAAAAGAGCAAACTTGGCACTTCGAACAAGCCTAGAACTTATTCAAGCAGGATATTTTTAATTCGAGCAAAGTTATCTTCTAGAATTCTTTTAAGTGTATGTTCGAGAAAACTGCACTTCATCAAGCAAGGTTGTTCTTCAAGTCGAGCAAGGTTTGTTTCAGAGCAAACCCTTGACTTTACCATGCTAACACCAAGTATTTTGGTGGATCGAGCAAGGTTTAATAGCACACTTGAAGGAAGTTATTGAAGAAATTATTCTAAGGACTTCCAACGAGCAATGTTCAACCTCAAGCATGCTACAGTGTCACAAACACACTTGACTTGTTATAATAAGTTAAAGACAAAAGGTTGAAAGGATGAATTGTCACACCCTGACCAAAAGAGACGGAAACGTCGGGGCACGACCGATTGTCCATTGCATAACGGCACTATTAAGTGACAATATTTAAACAACTCATTTAAATTCATAATATCATAAATAACACAACATTGTTCATACAAATAACTGAATTAATAGTCAAATAAATAAATTGTTCATTTACATCTAATAACCAAAACGGTCACAAGATAATAGTTCTTCAAGTCTCCAAAACAACCAAGTAATAAACCTGTAACATTGCATAAAATAAACTTTGTCAACACAAATGTGGGTGAGCAATTTTCATGGTTTTGAAAAATAAGTATATAATAGATGAAATTCACAACTCGTATATGGAACAATAAATAATAGCAACAATTTAGATGTGCAAACAGTAATTAGTTTGAGACACCTTTCTATATGGTAACAACTAACTATATCGGATAATAGTTGCCCTATGCTACTAGAAATTAAGCTAAATAGTTAGGGGAGCGTATGATCATACTAAATAGTTTCATAGAGGCCAAACTGCCTAACACAATAAACATATAACATGTAATCATGTAAAGCATACAACACCAAATCAAGAATTTATTTAAGTAACATATACTAAAGAGTTTGTGGTTTGAGACACAAAGTACAAATCATTTGAATAAGTATGCAATTCCACCCCCAAAACGTAAGATGGAAAACGAGGGATGAAGAAATACTCGCATTAACTAAGTAACTTGAAGGATTGTTTCGTGAATAATTGGAGCGATCGGTTTAACGAGCAAGACCTAGATTAAATGGGTCTTGAGTTATTAGATAGTTTTGGAAGGGTTTAAAGTAAAATATATGACAAGTAAAGTAAATATATAAAGTTTAGGGTTTAAAATGTAAATATTTGAAAAATTAAAGAAATGTTTATTGAAAAATAAGTGTACCCGAAACCAGGTCTTGGTATTCTATTCATTAGTATTACTCAACCTATGTTAAGTAACTATGTGGGTTATAATGCACTATTGCAAGACCCTTTGTTATATAAATACCAAAACGAGGTTTTAAACGAGTGTTCGAATTTGTCGGTTAGAGACTTCATAATTAACCAAACTCAAAGTCAACTTTCCAAAGTGATAAATGTTATGAGATAGCTCAAAAAAATCCAAAAAGACTTAACCAAGTATATAGTTCTTTTGTTAAGAACCTTAACGCCCGTTAAGCGAGTATTCTGTTTTATTGGTCCCAACTTGTTATAAGATCAAGTTGGATTCCGACATGCCAAGTATGTTGAGAAAATAATTTAAAAATAGTTTAAAATATAATCTTGAAGAAAAAGATGAGTTTCGGTGGCCCAAAACACACATGTGTGTCTTAAGCGAGTAAACTCGGTTTAGTTTGGTTTCGTTTCGGTTCTTGACTTGAAATAAGACCCATGATGGTTACCACATGCCCAAATAACATGGGACTTGTAAAATAACTTATAAATAATAATATTAAAGTTTTACATACAAAATGTTAATAATAAAGCTTTTACATGAAAGTTCGGTTCTCAACTCGGGATGAAACCGAGGCTAGTCACCACATACTCAATACCATGTTGAACCTTGCTCGGTTTAACAGTTAAGAGGAATTCTAGAAGATAACCTTGCTCGGAGAGCAAAATACCTTGCTAGGATAAGTAAAACCTTGCTGGGAGGTCTGAGCTTGCTCTGAGTCCATACTTAGTAGTTTCTTGAGAGGTTGAGAAGTTTCCAATCTTCATTTTGCCATTCTTATCCCAACAATCTCCCCCGTAGATTGGAACAACCTCAGCTGTACCAAAACACCTCTAAGTGTAACATCCCGTTTCCTGTTTCGGTTTATAAAATAAAATATGAGTTATTATGAGACGGACTTGTGTTGGGTTAAGTAATATGGGTAAAATGGACTTGGGTTAATAAGGAAGGGAGAAAGACCATGGGCTTAAGCCCAAGACCCATGATATATAAACCTTAATTAACCCATAATCCATTCATATCCACTCATTCCATCCATACACCATCAAAAACACACACTTAAGCTCTCTCTCATCTTTCTCTTTCTCTAACCGAAACCAAGAGGGAAAAAACGAGCATCGATCCGAGGTAATAACATTGCGATATCATATGGATCCAAACCCGCTAGATCTAGTCGCGAAACGACGAGTCGACACCCTAAACTGTTAAAGTCACGAGGTCCAGATGAAACCGGCTATAAAACCGATCAAAAGATGAGATTAGGGGTCACCCTAGCTCAGATCCGGATCGAACGGGACGATACACAGTGGAAAACGAGTGAGATCTCGTTTTTCCGGCGATGACGGCGCCGGAAAGGCGGTGCTGGAAAATGGTGTACGAGGTTAAAGGAATGTCAGAGAATATTCTGGCATTCTCTGACCTAACCCCAATTCATTAACGAAAGATTAACGAATTAACAACAATTCGTTATGCCATTCGTTAAGGGGAAATAACGAATTTAGCAGCAGTTCATTATGATCATTCGTTAAGGCCAGTTCGTTATAAATGCCAGTTCTTTATAGAGGCTAGTTCGTTATAAAGGCCAATTCGTTATAAAGGCTAGTTCGTTATAAAGACAAATTCGTTATGAGGGTCAATTCGTTATAAAGATCTATTGGTTAAGAAGTAACGAATGAACCTCATTTGTTAAGCGCCAGGATAACGAACTAGACTTTGAAAGAATGACAGAAAGGTCCCTGGACATAAGATAAAATGGATTAATTACAAAGAAGCCCTCGAACCCAGCCATCGGCTGCTAGGGGCCGCCGCCCCTAGAACCCCCGCTGCCAGGGGCGCTGCCCCTGGACCCCCCATTCGTCGAGGGTTATAATAAACTAGAAATACGATACAGATAGTGATAGTTGATAGATATGTGTAATTGTTATACAGTTAGCGTGTCTAGTTAAAGAAAGGATTAACCATTAACGGTGAACGTAACAGTATGCAAGCCGAGTTTCTAGCCCCACTCCCCTTGTCATGTTTTCGGGGCTGTGTGCATACTCAATGTGAATATTAATACACTTACCCTTAAATGGTAAGTGTATGCTATAATGATAGATGTGATAGTATGTATGATTGTTATGAATGAATGCTTGTCGGTGCATGAACGATCTTCGGATATTGCACGTATCGACAGGGGAAGTAATATGTAGTATGCCTAGTATGAAATATGTATGTATGAAAGTAAGAAATGAAACGAGTATGTACGAAAGTATGATTATATAAAGAAAGGTATGTATGGCTATAGCACGGATGTAAGGTATGATTTAAGTAGGGAACATACCCTAATAATATATGCGAATGTAGGGAACATACCTTAATAATATATGTGAATATAGGGAACAGACCCTAATAATATCCGCGAATGTAGAGAACAAACCCTAATAATATCTGCGAAGGTTATAGGGCAGAATGCTCTTTAAAACATATATGTATGAATGAAAGTATGTATGTAAGTATGAAAGAAAGAATGAATAGTATGCATGTAAGTATGAAAGAAAGAATGAAAGTATGTATGTATGTAAGTATGTAAGAAAAGATGAAGGTACATATCTTCGGATACGTATGTACGTAAGTATGTGAATGTAATGTATGTTGCCTTATTAACTAGAACTCACTCAGCGTAGCTTACTTTTAGTATGCACGCAGGTATATAGACTGAGACAGCTGGCTTGAGGGGGACACATGGCATGATCTGAAGAGGTTGGCATCTGAAGATTTGTCACGATGTTTTGATACTACCTTTTATGTTATGTTTTACAAGAAAAGTTATGAACGTTTATAATGAATGGTTGACTATTATTAATATTCCTCTAAAGTTTTAATTCACTATGATATTTAGAACTGTGTTTATGAGTAAAACCAACGCCAAAGTAGAGCACCGGTATCGGGGCCTTACACTAAGGTTACATACACTTACTTAAAATACACATCAAATTTCAAAAGAAATTACATATCATAATCAAAACAAATATTACAAGTTTGAAATTCTGTCCCATGGACATTACAAAGCAAACCTAAGCTATAAGAATAATCTTCATCTTCTTGAGCTTGAGGCTTCTTGTCTTCTTGATAGCTTGACACTTGCGCACCTTCCTTGAAGATGAATAACTGTGTGTGGTTTGTATGATCAGTGGAAACAGTCCATCTGATTATGTCATTGAGATCTTCCACATGCAGGAATTCCAAGTCAGTATCATCCTTAATGATGCCCAAGGCCCGTCCATCAGAATTTATGAGAATGACGGATCCATCTTTGTCATCAACATCAACACTTGCTATCCTTCCATTTCTCTGGACTTCACAGTTTGGCTTTGACATCTACCGCCTCATATTTAAACATTCCATCATGTTTTCAAGAGGGTTATTGCTTTTGCTTTTTGCCTCTTGTTCCTCTCATACTCATACATTTCCAATTTTTTCTTCTTATTAAGCATGGGGAACCCTTGTCTGGTTTGATCCTTAAGATGTTTAGATAAGTCATTTATTTGTCTTCCAGCAAACCTATGTCTGTCATAGTAGTCATACAGATTCATGGTTTCTATCTCATCTAGCTGCTCCTTCTTAAATTGTAGGAAATCATCTCTGAAAATTACTTCTTTCAACTCACCACTAGACATGACTACTTTTAATGTATCAGTCTGTGAATCATTGTATAGCCTTCTTGGTAGGTCCACATCAGAAGGTGGCCTTTGTTGTCATTGAAGAGAGGCTCTAGTGGTTGGAATTGGGACACTTATAGCTGAGGGTCTTGAAATAGTTTTTTTCTTAGGTTCAGTGGCCCTCACATGCCCAAATCTTTTCTCAAACATGGCAATCACCATCTCCTTTGGCATCATCATCAGCTCTATAAAATTTTCTCCTCCTTCTCTAGAGAGTTTGGTTATCATACTCATCACAATTTCATCACCAAGCTGACCGACAGGGATAAATCTTTCTCCCCTTGGTCCACAACCAAAGTTCCTTAGGTCTCTCTGTTCAGCCTTTAACTGCTCCCATTCAGCTTTTTGTTCATAAAACAGCTGCTTCAGTTGACCTTTTCCTAGGTTATCAAATACACTTTCAGCCATCCCTTTACTAAGCATCAAGCCTTTTAGGGGCTTGATCTTGTTCTTATCATCCCATGGCTCTAAGTGTTCAACTGGTTCTTATTTCACATATATAAAAGGAGGAACTCCGAGAGCTTTTGAAGACTCTGCCTTATCATGATCATCCTTTTCTCTTTCAGACTGGTATAAGGCTAATATTTCACTTCTTCTCATGCCTTGGGTTTCATTCAATCTCCCCCTAGCTTCCATTAATCTGTCAAGAAGTTTCAGTTGTTCATCTTCCCTCTTCTTCTTCCTTTCAGCCCTTTCCATCTCAGCTAGTGTAACAACCCTTGGCCTTTTGACAGTCTTGTCAGACTCATCTTTCTTTGAAAAGTTTTGGAACTGAGCTTCCACTTGTTCCCTTGTAAGACTATCGTCAACTTCAAAGGATACTCCATGATCAATTAAAAACTTTACTTTGCCACCATACTTTTTGAATAATCTTCCAATCTTTTCTTTTTGATTTGTTTCTTTCCTCAATATCTCCAACTCTTCACTCTCCACAGTTAAAACAGTTGTCAAATATGCATTTTCCAGTTCATCAAACTTCATCTTGCTCAAGTCTTTATCAGACAATCCATGCATTCTCAAGTATGTCCTATATTGCAAGGAATCTTGATATTTCTTTCCATCTTTTTCTTAATATCCCTCACTTCACCATCCAATAACTCCTGCAACTCTTCATAAGTCATTTGAGCCAGGGATTCAAACTTATAACCATGCTTTCCTTTTCCTTGGGACTTTCAACAAAATATTCAGGCATATTAGCCTTTTTGGCCTTCTTCTTTTGTGGTTCCTCTTCATCATCATCATCTCTTCCATCATATCTGCTCCTTCTTCTTGAATACTTCTTTCAAATATGTTGGTTTCATAAGTTCCCCACTTCTCACGATCTAAATTTTCAAGATGTTTTTCTTTATCCTTCTCAACTTCTTTGATCCAAGCTTCAGTTGCAGTTCTTGTCAATGACTTCCCAGCCTGATCAGTTACCAACTGCTTGTTTGATTTTTCATTTAAGTTTTCAGCAGTGGTAGAAGTTGATGCCTCTTCATCAATCTTCTTCAGATTAACAATAAAAAGGGCTAGAGTATTATCTACTTATTCTATTTGCCTCAACTTAATCAAGCTTTCAATTACATCTTGATCAAGTTCCCCTTCTTTATTCAAAATTTTCAAATCTGAGCCTCTTCAAACAATCTTTCTTGTTCTTAAAACTCCTGCTCAGTTAAAGATTTAGCTATTCTTTACCTTTCCAAGATCTCATTCAGAGTGTCAGCATGCCTTTTGGCAGCTTGTTCTTTAGTTTCATCAACATTTAGTACATCATCCATAGACTTTTGAGTTTCTAATGGATGCAACTGTTCTTCACTTTCTGCAATGGCTGACCCCTTAGCCCTTATCCTTTCTTCTTTAGATCCCTCACCTCATCAGGTTCACTTGGAAAGCTTTCAACTTGATCAATCAAATCCTCCAACTCCTCATCAACCACATCATCTTTATCTTAGAGGTTTCATCATTATTATTATCATCAGTCAGTACCACCTCTTAGTGTTACCTCCTCCATTATTAGCTACCTCATATTGAGGTTCAATGCCAATAGCCTCAATTGCTATGGCCTCAGTCATCACTATATCTTCAGTTTCAGCATCATTCACATTCACATTTTCAGCAACCTCTTTCTCAACATTTATGTCATCTACATCATACTCTTGTTCTTCCCCATGAGGCTCATCAGCCTCATAACCTTCATCATCTAACCTCCTTTCTTCACTACTTTCCTCCTCACTATATCCATATAGATTACGAAGAGTTTTCAAACCATCTTCCTCAACATTTTCAGCTATCCTCACAACCTCATCAATAATAGTATTGGCCATAAAAATATTCCCCCCTGTTTTGGTACAAATGAGGTCTTCTCAACCTCAGCCTCCAGGGTTGAATTCTGGATTGTACCTGTTCCAACTGTAATTTCAAGTCAGCATTTTTCTTTTCCAATTTAACATTCCTCCTTCTCAAACTAGTGTTCTCAAGTGCCACATCCATATACCTGCTAAATAAAGAAACACCAGGGGAAGGGGATCGAAAAGGTATATCAGAGAATGGGTCAGGGATATTGGTTTGTGGTTGGTTTGCCTCATGGGTAGGGCTTGGGCTTTAAAAGATGTTAGTGCTTGTTGAGGGTAGTGGGTTTATGGTTTGGACTAATGGTAAAGTTGTGGTGTGGATAATTTCAAAGATTGATTGGTCATTTGTTTGGGATTGAGTTGGGGATTGGAAAGGTGTATTTTGTTGGTTAATTAGGTGTGCTGGGATGTGTTTTGGAATATACGGTTCATGGAAGGGTAGGTCTTGGGTTGGGATAATAGGTCGGTTTTGGGTTTGTGGTTGGGTCTGGGGTGGGCTTTGGGTTTGAGTTTGAGGTGGAGTTTGGGTTTGATTAGATGATATTGGTAGGTATGGGATGTGAGGTTCATTTTGTGGTGATGGGGATGGTGTTTGTTGTTGTGGTGGGGACGGATTTGTTGTTGGGGTGGGCTAATAGGTCAGGCTTGTGGGGTAGGTAAAGGTTGGTTCTCCCCCTATGCAATATCATCAAAATGTTCTTCAACAATCTCCTCCTCTATCACATGCACACATCCTCTATCTCCTCCAGCACCTCCATCATCGTCATTATCATAATCATCATCAAAATCACCATCATCATCACTCTCTTCTTCCTTCTCAGAACATAAGTCTAGAACATGCATAATAGCCAAATCATTGTCCAACAACCAAGGTAAAATGTCAAACTCCACATCAGGTTTGAAGCGGCTTGTTGATGCCAACTTCGCTATTCATTTGTAGACATTTGGATCCTGCAAAATGTGTGTTGTGCCAATGGTTGGCAGAGCAGGTAAGACTTGGTTAAAGATGATATGTAGAAACCTTGAATATACCAAGAATTTATCTTTATCCTCTTTCCTTAGGTTTGCAGCTAAGCCCTCAAAGATCATCTTTGAAAAATTGAATGGTTGTTTAAAGATGACAGGCACTGTGGCATTAGCAAAATCACGACTCATCAGAGTCCATGATCCTTTCCTTGGTCCAAATCCTTGTACTATGTGATGCCTTAAAAACCGATACAAATTAGGGAACATGCCCTTCTTGAATTGCCCCTCGCGGACATCACCCTGATATCCTATCTTGGTTTGGAATATCTTTAATAATCGATCAGTGTTGAAGTGTATAGGGTTCTCCACATTATCTAGAAGTTGTAGACTTGCCCGTATAAGTTCTTCTGTTATTATGATCTCATCGCGTGCCACTGTAGCCTCTATTCGCCTACCTCCTGCATCGTCGTGTAATTCAGCAGAGTGCCAAAAGTCCAACTGGTGATTCCTGTAAATGACTGGACTCTTTGTTAGGGCAAAACAGATATTTGACAGTTGTAACCACCGTATCATTTGCTCCACAGGGCGGTTATCATCAGTTACTTGCAGAAGAGCACAAATATTGTGTTTCTTCTCGAACGGATATGCTGGTACACCCGCCATATCTATGCTTCGACAAATTAATAACCGAGTCGGATTAAGTGGGCTGACAAAATTAGGTTAGGAAAATGATAAAACGATTGAAATTCTGGAAGGAGCAAGTTCAGGCAATAATGCAATAGTGGGAAGAGGGAGAAGTGAAATGTGAATATTTCTCTAAGTCCCTCTTTTATACCTTTTTGAAAGCGAGTTTTAAATGCATTTTGTCTTTTAGTGGGAAAAGACTGTCAAACAGTCAAAATATCCAAGTAAATATCTTCCCTTTTAAAACCTTGCTCGATAAAGCATATTTCAAAAACCTTGCTCGGAAAAGTTTATTCACAAAGTTTGCTAGGTAAAAGTCATTTACAAAGCTTGCGAGGTAAAGTTTACTTTTCAAAGCTTGCTCGTTCCAGAATTTGTTCAGAAATTATAAAGTAATTAAAAATAAACCTAAGTAGAATAAAATGAAGGAAGCTTACTTGAAATACAAGATTGCTCGAGAAATAAATCACAAGACAAATAATCAAGTATAAATCATCAAATATGCAACCTTGCTAGGAATCAATAAAGAAACCCAAAATAACAACTAAGAAGTTTTCTAATTGTCAACCTTGCTCAAATATCTGAACATCACAAACCTTACCCGAAAACTTATAAAATTAACATATTCACTCAAGTATACTTTAATACAAAAGTGTGCCCGAAAATACTTCAGAAGTGCAAAGTGTGCTAGAGAAGACTTATTTATCTTTTGATATAAAAGTATGCTCTAAAAACAAAGTGTACCCGGAAAGTAATGTTTGATGGGAATTTTCTGAATTTTACAAGTATTCTAGGAGAACACTTCTAAGCATAAAGTTTGCCCGGTAAACAAAGTTTACTAGTATACCCTTGTAATTTCAGAAAATAACACCAAAAAGTATCAAGTATGCTAGACAAATATAAATCTCAAATAAACCACAGATCTTACTCGAAATAGATATGAAAAGCATAATCAGACATATATCACATTATTATCAAGTGTGCAAGACAAACCTAACTTTCTAAACAACTAAGTTTACTCGAAAGCATTAATTCATCAAAGTATACCCGATAATACATGAATAGATCATTTAAGTACAAATAATCATCAAGTTTGCTCGAATATCTCAAACATTCAATTAAAACAACAAAGTTTGCTAGAATAGTCTTAAGAATATCAAAGCTTGCTAGTAATCACATATTCAACCATATTCAACTGTAAAGCTTGCTCGAATGAATCGAAAATCCTATAAAACAATTAAGTTTGCTAGAATAGTTTAAAAACATCAAAGCTTGCTAGAATTAACATAACCAATCGTCAAGCTTGCTAGAATGACCTAAAAATCCTATAAAACCACTAGGTTTGCTAGAAAGTTCAGAAATCATCAAAGCTTGCTAGAATCAACGTATTCAAACCTTTTTGAGTACAAAGCTTGCTAAAATGAGTTTAAACAACCTATAAAACACCTAAGTGTGCTATAAAGTTCAAAGATCATTAAAGCTTGCTAGTTATGACAGTTTCAGACTTTTTCAAGGTTAAAATGCAACTTTTTAGTCTTAAACCAAATTTTACACAGATTTATCATTAAAATTCAATGTTTAAGAGCAAATGGTACATTAAGAGATCAAACTTTAGTTATATTTCCTTCAATTTCCTTTTGAAAAGATCTCAACATGGTATCATATTGGTTAAGTTGCCTCTCACTACTTCATTCTCAGCATTATTATGACATATCAGACATGTTAACAGTAGGTCTAGACATAGCATGATTTTCATTGCTTATTTGTGATATGCATTAAGGTTCAATTAATTAGTATAATTCAGAAATGGACAACACTGATTGTGCTATGATGCTTCACATCTCTTCTCAAAGCTTACTTGGCTTTACCAAGATCACCCCAAGTTGACTTCAACCCCCTGACATTTGGTCAAAATATTTTTATGGCAGAACAATTAAATTGAATTAAAATTTTCTTTTCAAAACTTCAAACATATGTGAGGTTGAACGTTGTACTTACAGGCCACGCAAGTCGGACTTGCAGGCCTTTCATTCAGAATGTTTAAAGGACTTATATTATTTCCTCCACCCATGTAGTTCTGGAATTAACCCTCATGTTTACATTTTCATAAAATTTGTGAACATCTCAACTTTTGGCTGATAAAAATAAACATTGTTCACATTTGTTCTTTGGCATATACATAAAATGAATCATTTTGGTAACCAAATACCAACAGGCTTGTGTATGATTGGGTAGTCACTTTTCTGCCTATCATCCGGAGAGATGTATCTTGAAGCATGCAAAGACAACAATGTATCTCCACATTAAGATTAGCAATTTCATTATGTTTATATCACCTAAGATTTTACACATCATGGAAAGTAACCATACATGTTAATGACTGTACTAATTGTCCTTTTAGCATATTAAATCCATAAGATCAGCATAAATAACCAATGTACTATCATTTCCCAAAAGGTTGGATCAATTTTCATGTAAAACCTTTTTAAGCTTCTTTAAAGCTTGAACTGAATAGTCTTATCATGTCTCAACACCATACAACTTGCTCATTTTGTCAAAATATTTTCTTGGAAAAACTTCTTTTGCAAAATAATCATTTGAGCACACTAGTTTGACACAAATACTCTGTTTTGACACAAGCATTAGATAACATATTCAAGAATCATCAAAATATTAATGACACATTAAAAACGAGCATACTTCACATAATGTATAACTAAGACAGATTATGCAAAGACTATCCGATCCTAAACAAATCATCAGTTCTAATTATCTAAGCAAATCACAATATCAGATAAGCACACATATTTGTCATTTCAAATCACATTCAAACAAACTTATCGTGATATAACACATATTCACTGATTTTAAGTAACTTAAGCATCGAAAACACATAAGTCACACACATAGTCATTTAAAGCACAAATCAGTTAAACATGCAATCAAACAACAATATCACTCTCAAGACCATTTTAAGATAATTTGTTAGCACAAAGAGCACACATCATTAATCAGACCTCATCAGAGTTGATCATACCCAAAGCTTTCAAGAGAAAGTTGAATTTGGTTCTACCTAGTGGCTTGGTGAATAGGTTAGCCAAATTTTCACTAGTGTCAATTCTTTTCATTTCAATTAAACCTTTCTCTCTACAATCTCTAATGAAATGATGTCTCATTTCAATGTGCTTGGTCTTAGAGTATTGAACTGGATTCCTAACAAAAAATAGTGTTGCGGTATTATCAATGAAAATAGGGGTATTCAAGAAATTCAAACCATAATCCAGCAATTGGTTCTGAATCCAAAGAACTTGTGCACAGCAGGCAGATGCAGTAATATACTCAGCTTCAACAATTGAGTTGGACACTGTAGTTTGCTTCTTGCATTGCTAAGTCACTAGCAAGTCACCCAAAAATTGACATCCACCAGATGTTGACTTTTACTCATGTTGCAGCCATCATAATCAATGTCAGTATAAGCAATTAGATCAAAGGAATGGTTATTTGGATACCATATCCCCAAATCAGGTTTTCCTTTCAAGTATTTAAAGATCCTCTTAACAGCAGTCATGTGAGAGACCTTTGGAGATGATTGGAATCTTGCACATACACATACAACAAACATAATATCTGGTCTAAAAGCAGTCAGATACATCAATGAACCAATTTTTTGCTCTATACTCATGCTTATCTACCGGCTCCCCCTTTTCATCAGCAATCATCTTTTTCATGTGTGTTCATTGGAGTTGAAGTAGTCTTGAGATCTTGACACTTGAACTTGTTAAGAATGTCCTGCACATACTTTGACTGGCAAATGAATATGCCATCCTTCTTTTGCTGAACTTTCAGACCCAGATAGAAATTCATTTCACCCATGGAGCTCATGCAGTATTTTGATTTCATGACTTTTTCAAATTCAGGGCACATTTGTTCTTTTGTGGATCCAAAGATGATGTCATCTACATAAACATGTAGAAGGAGTAAATCTTTTCCTCTCCTTTTGTAGAAAAGAGTCTTATCAATAGCTCCCATATGAAAGCCATTAACAAGAAAGTGATTTGATAACTCATCATACCAAGCTCTTGGAGCTTGATGTAATCCATACAAAGCCTTGTTTAACTTCTATACTCTGTTAGGATAATCAGGGTCCTTAAAACCTAGTAGTTGAGCTACATACACTTCCTCTTCAATCTTTCCATTATGAAAGGAAAATTTAACATCCAATTGAAACACTTTAATATTTTTAGAAGCAATATAGGCTAGAAAAATTCTGATACCTTCTAGCCTTGGTACTGGTGCAAAGACTTTTTCAAAGTCAATTCCTTCCTCTTGTAGGCAGCCTAGAGAAACTAGTCTAGCCTTGTTCTATATCACAATTCCTCTTTCATCCCTCTTGTTCCTGAAAACCCACTTGGTTCCAATTGCATACTTTCCTCTTGGCATATCTACAAGTTCCCACACTTGCAGATCCATGAACTGAGCCAACTCCTCTTGCATTGCCTCTACCCAACTATTGTCTTTTAAAGCTTGAATAATGTTCTAGGGTTCAACTTGGGATAGAAAATAGGAGTACAAACAGATGTTTGCAGATTCAGATGCACTTCTAGTTACTCTTTCATTGATGTCCCCAATGATGTTTTTAGGTGGATGATTTCTTTCAACATAGGAAGTTTGCACAATGTGATCAGTAGACACATTTAAGTCAAGGTTTGTATCATTGAGATCAGTTTCATCAATGATCAAATTTGCTATTGCATCATGGAATTCAGGAGCTTCTTCAGTATTTTGTTGTGAAGAAGATGCAACATTATTACTAATGATCAAGTTTTGAAACAAAGTTTCAAATCTTGCTTCTCTGTTAGCTTGTTCTTAACTCTGTTCTTCTTGGTTGCTTGGATCTTCTTCATTTAATGCATGAACATCTTGAACTTCTTGATTGTCTTGAATAAAATATTCTTGATCTTGATCTTGAACTTGTTCAATTTCAGCATTGGAGGGATCCTTAATAAATCTATATTCAGGCCTTTTACCAGCAACCTTGGACCATAGTTTGTCCAAATCAATTTTCTTTTTAGAGTTTTCCATAAGGACACTTGTCTTGTAAAAAGTTTCATCAAAGTCTTCAGGATAAATATTGAAAGACTTGATTAATTTCTCAAGGTCAAATAACCAAGATGCTCCATCCACAGTATTAAACTGATTTTCATTGTATATCACATCAGAAGACTCAGTCACACTAAAATGATCTTTAACATAGACTCTATAAGCTTTTGAGTGTGTTAAATATCCAACAAAGAAGAAATCCAAGGATTTTGATTGAAACTTGTTGAGATAGTCCTTGGTATTCAAAAGTGAGCACTTGCTACCAAATGGTTTGCGAAACTTGATGTAAGGCTTTCTTTTAAACAAAATTTCATAAGGAGTCTTGTCTTGACTCTTGTTGAGAAGTACCCTATTCTGAACATAGCAGGCTGTATTGATGGCTTCTGCCCAAAAAGTAACAGGTAGAAAAACATCTGCTAACATGGTCCTTGCAGCTTCAATGAGTGTTCTATTTATTCTTTCTGCAACTCAATTTTGTTCATGAGTTATAGGGGCACTGAATTGCTGTAGTATTCCTTTCAAATTACAAAACTCACCCATGACCCAATTTTTGAACTCAGTTCCCTTGTCACTTCTCATAATCTTCACCTTTACATCTAACTGATTCTCAATCCTTGTCACACAATTTTTGATAAGTTTAGCAGCCTCATCTTTGGTATTCAAGAAATAAACCCATGTGTATCTTGAAAAGTCATCAATTATCACTAAGCAATATCTCTTCTTCCCTATACTAGGAACACTCACAGGACCAAAGAGATCCATGTGAAGCAATTCTAGTATCTTGTCAATTGAGTTCACAAGTTTTTCTTTGTGAGAAGACTTATGCTGCTTACCTTTTTGACATGAAATGCATTTGTCATCTAGCTTGAACTCTCTTGTAGGTAAACCAATTACATGTTCTCCCTTAACAAGTTTGTTCATGTTCTTTAGATTGACATGACAAAGCTTTCTGTGCCATAATTTGGTTTCATTTTCAGTGGGTTTTGATACGAAACAGGTTCCACCCCTAGAAACTGCATCCTTCATCTTCAACTCATACAGGTTGCCATTCATAGGAGCCATAATCATAATCATATCTGGAGGAATTACAAATTCAGGTTTGAGGATGAAACAATGAGAGTCATCAAATCCAACCTTATAACCATTATCACGTATTTGAGAGATGCTTAAAAGGTTATATTGTAATCATTCTACATAAAAGACATTATCAAATGACACTTTGACATTAGTTAGAATTCCTTTACCCACAATCTTCCCTCCATTTTCATCGCTTCCAAATGCAACAGGGCCTTCAAATTTTTCTTCATTACGTTAACTAGAGACCTTTTGTCACGTGTCATATGCCTGGAACATCCACTGTCCATGTACCATACATCATTAATAGGTGTGGACTGTTCCTTCATAAATCAAACAGAATTGATTAGTTAGATGATGAAATACAAGCATCATCAGCTTGCAAATCATCAGTAATGTAACACCCCGCCAAGGCGGAAGTACGGGTGAGTGACAACATGTATATCGTAAGCATATGATTATTGCCAACATACATGTATTAGGATACCAATAGTTTTAAGAAACGTTTACAAATCAAAACTTATTTTCAAACAAAAATTTATTGAAAACAATTAGGAGATTTCTCGTATGTGACCCTAAACATAGATAGGGTTATACAAGGAAAATCTTCCAAAATGGTATCCTAATTATGCATTGAGGTCCCGTCTTCATGATTCCTTACGTGCGTTGTTAACTCCCTTAAAAACATACGTTTAAAAAGTCAACACAATAGTTGGTGAGTTCACAGGTTATGACTCTCGTATGAAAATAAGTTATTCATAAATCGTTGAATCAGTTCGTAAACAAGTATAGGATAATCTGTTGAAACAAATACGATGATCCTCCGTAGACTAGCTAATTCTACAAATTAATATGACAAACCTTGAGCCTATAACCAAACCACGACTTATATCCGTTTGCCATGTTCAAATCTCACAGATGGAATATACGCACCCTGTTTCGATGCAATATCGGAGGTTAGCGCGACTAACCTAACAGTAGGGGGAAATGTCAACGTCAATAGTACTATTCGTATATTCTTGTGGCTAACTCCGTTAGCTAATGGTTATAGTATGCAAGCAAGGGACTTATAGCACTACATAGTTCAATTCATATTCGCATAAGGATTGTGTGTTTTATTTCTAATTATCGTATATAGAAGCAGCCGTGTATGTTTTCCACCCCGACTAATAAATAAACCGTAAAAAGGGGTAGTGAAACTCACCTCATGAGTTCAGTGGTGTTTCGCTAGCAATTTCAGATTAATCACAGTTCCACTACCTTCACACGTCCTAAACGCGTAAGGTCAGTTAGTTCGTTATCGACTCGCAAGTCGTTTTCTGCTAGTTGCTTTCACCCAACTAGTCATTTCGTTAATTCGTTTATGACGGTTGCTTTCACCAACCGGTCGTTTCATTTGCGCCAGTTGCTTTCACCAACCGGTCATTTCGTTGTCGTGTCGGTTGCTTTCACCAACCACTCGTTTCGCTTGTTTTGTCACTAGTTTTCATACGTTAGTTTTTGGTCGACCCGTTGGTGGCAAGTTTTATATTCTTTATGAAAATGAGTATTTATATAATTATATAAATATTAAGTATGTACATCATAATAGCGTCAGTTTCATTTATATGTCACTTGACTAAATACAAACAATTTGCTTGACCGAGTAACAAGTAAATATATATTGAAAGTATATATTTATTTTTATATAATATTTTTAAAGTTACCATTTATCACTACAAAAAATATGCCATGTAATGACATACAAAAAATGACACTAAAAAAACAAAAATGTGCCACTAAAGGCCCTTATAACAATGTGCGGCAGACAAAAAAAGTGTCACTAGAAGTGGTGACGTTAAAGCCTTTTAGTGGCACTTTTTTGATCTGCCGCACAAAGCATATAGGTTTTTAGTGGCACTTTTTTTTTGCCACGAAATAAAAGACTTTTGTGACACATTTTTTGTGCTTTTAAAAATTAATTCTATTTACATGTATATACTAGTTTTAGTGGCACGTTTCTTTTGCCACAATCTAAAAAGTATTGTGACAAATTTTTAGCGGCACATAATTTTACCACATAAATCTTTTACCACATAAATTACACGATTTACGTTATAAAATATAAAACATAAGTTCAATAAAATTTCAAATGTAGAAATTATAATATTATAACTTCAATAATAGTACAATCCGAAACATATTCCAAATGTTAGAAAAATATTGCGTAATAAATAACATATTCCAAATTTCTAATATTTACACAACGAGTCTAAACTTTCATTTGAACGGGACTTTCACTTTCACAAGACTTAGCTCCAAAGCTTCTCTTAATATCTACCCTGCCAACATAAACATATAAATAATCATTAGTATTAATTTGAGAAAATCTAATAGTTCTTTTATTTATGAAAGTCATTCCTTTTAATTCAAAAGAAAAGCATGTGTAAGAAAATGACCCGAACATCTAACAATTAGACAAAAACAACATTATTGCTATGTATAATTGGCTCAAACACTAAACAATTAGACAAAAGGTCAAGATATTACCTTAACAACAATGTTAAAATCTTCCTGTATGGTTTCTAGCTCAACTTTTTTCCTTTGATGGCGCTCTTTAAATTCCTTTTCCATTCAAGAAATTGAGTTTTTTCTTGTTATTATTGACAAACTTCTTGTGTAGATGAACTATAAATGAATCAATTTGGTTACTACACTATTCATACAATATGAGAATTATGTGTAGAAGCACCAAACCTGTTTGTTTTCTGACCATAACAAAAGGAATGAATCTTTAATTTTTTTTGAACGGTTAAGAAGAAATATCCTTCAATGATTAAGTTAAATCAAATCAGGTATGTACCTTAACACAATTACTGAAAACATGTGCATATTCGTCAGAGCTGAATTTCTTCTATCCTACAACAAGATATAACAAACATTAGTATTCAAACATCTAAATTAGATAAAACAACTAAATAAAACTTTTTTTATATTTCCTCTACATAATACATATGTGGACTGTATGAAGAATACTTCAACTTTTCTTCTTTATAAACTAATACACGGAGATTATAAGTTGGCTCATAAAAAGAAAAACCCATAATGTGTCTTGAAAAATCTAAAAGCTTTCTCAACTACAATATAAAATGTATTTTATTTCCTATGTGCCATGAATGTAATGAGTAAAAAATAAAAAATATATAGTTTTAGTAATCGAGAAATAACTAGAATTTTGCCCATCGCGCATTGCGGAGAGAGCATGTTTTGTTAACAACGCATACATCAAGTTTGTGCCAGGAATATTAATCACCTGTAATTGAATATCGCAAGTCCACAAAGGACACATGGTGCATATTATAAACATGCATACAAACTTTTAATTCCTTTGTTCGTCTAAAAGCTGAATTTCGCATGTCCATCCACATTATGGTTATCATGTTGTGGTCTACTTGTTTTGACAGTAGGTCTCCATGTGTAATTGTTGGATTTTGATGTCTGATTGCAGCTGTGGGTGCTATTTCTTTGATCCTGCCGTGGAAGTTTGTGTGTTTTTAGTATTTGTGTACGTGGTTGTAGATGTTGGTCGTGTAAGCATGCTGTTATCGTAATTTAAATTTAGTACCTGTTTATGTAGTCGCCAACATCTGGTAGAGGTGGGTTGATGTTGGCTGTAGTAGCAGATGTTGGCTCCAGCTGCATATCTAATGAGAGAGATCAAAATTTGAGCATATTTATGCATTAACGAGACAAAATCAATGAACACTAAGTATTGGATGCACAATAATAACTAATTTAAATATTAGGCTAATAATGGCCATTTTGAAAAATTGAAGTCATTAAGCAGAGTTGTTCTGTATAAGTCTTTAGTTAAAATGAGACATGACCTATTACATAATAGTTTGGGTAGACGTAGATTAAAAAAATGCAAAGAAAAGAAAAACAAAATATTACTTCATATAAATAACAAATAGTGGGGAAAAAGTAATGAATGATTACGGTTCTACTTGTAAACAACTACTCAATTAATAGATATACAACTTTTTTTAACAAATCAATGTTTTGAATATGAGAGACTCAACACATAGTTTTTTAATGTAAACTTTTATTGATGAAACAAAAGTTGCCATTCAAATACAGAAACATGAACAATTTAATTGACAAACTAAAACACAGACCACAATTTATCTATAGCTAACAATTTTTTTATATCTAATTTTCCTAAATGTATTTGCTACGAATATTACAAAGTTTTGATAACTTTGTATTTGTAGTTTACCACACCAAGTTATAAAATTACATATTACCATTTAATTCCCAAGAACACTTTAAATGACAACCAAAGTAAGAGAATCACCGTTACCGCTTCATATACCATGAACTAAAGTAATGCAAAAACCAATTCCGAAATGACGTAATTTCATTAAGCACCTAACAGGCACCCAAGAAACCGACTTCTTAAAAAATACACAAAGTAATTGATGTGGCAAAAAACAACACACCAAACGGAAACGGTTACACCTGTAATTTAACGAAAAGCACTAGCAGAACAAAGATCACCACCAACACACGTCGACTGACAGCAACAATCAATGGAAAAATAGAAGGCAACAAATCAAACGCTGCAATAATATAAGGAACCAACGTGAATTAGCAAAAGGAGACGATTAACGAATTTACAATAGGATTATATTTACAACCTAAGTGTTATTTACAATACAACACAGCTCATTTACTTGGATACAGACCAAAATTAATAACCCTGCTGAAGCAACAAACATAACCTTTTTTTCACAAATTTAGCAGCAGCATCATCCCCAATCGATATATATGCCCTATGCAGATCTTTATTATGTATTAGGTATCAAGTAAACAATGTTATACACATGCCAAATCAACTACATTTAGCAGCAAAACAATTAGCCCTAATCAACCAAACCATAATATATTAATCCTTATATCAAAGAGTTCCAATCAGAAAGTTTAACACATTCAGTAGGTCTATTACAAAGCACGTTTGTAAAAACCAAACACAGAAATAAGCAAAACAGACAATTGCTTGAAATTAATTTACATGAAGTCCTATTTTAGTATTTTGTATGGCAAACTAAAGTTCATATAAAGGACATAGAATATAACTTGTCCAACTATTAAGATAAACAAAAACTCAACTAAGTAATTTGGATGACAATACAAAGTCAAAAGCTAACAATAATCAAGGGGGATAACTAATCGAAGTAGAAGTGTAATTCAAGCATCCTCATAATAACAGGCCTATGATTACAGCATATCCGAACGATTCTCATCATCGTCTAAAGGATAATATCAGCCATATTTAATAAGAACATAAGCAAAACGGTTAGATCTGCCAATGAAAATCAAATTAACATACTTTCCAGTTACCACTCGATTACACGAAGTCTCAATCCACCATCGATTCCTTGATTTTCTCTTATTTTGTTAACCCTCCATTGAAGCAACCCATCTTCTCTGTATCCAAAGAATTGTGTATCGATCGGTGGGAAAATAGAAAAGTATTTTGGAGGGGCTTTTGTAAATTTTATTTTGGTTTTAGGGGGGGGGGGGGGGGGGGGGGTTGGTTTACATATAGAAATTTTTTATTATTAAAAAAATGCTTATAACGTATAAAATTATAGCAGTGTTTTTGACGAAAACGCTGGGGGCACACCTGCCACCCCCGGCGTTATGGGTTGGCTTATATTTTTATCATTATTATCTCTTTTACTCACTTATAATCACTTTTATAAAATCAAACTTAATATTTTCGTATAACATTTTCTCTCTTCTTTAATTACAACCAGTTATAACCATATCATATAATTTATAAATTTTCCTCACATATTTTTAGGTAATAAGTTGAGAATGCTAGTCATATTAACTCTTCCTAGACCTTTAATACTCATGTTAGCTTAAGTGGTTGTGATGGATTTATTATGTCACCTTTGGTCTTAAATTTTGGTATATGGTACTTAACCAGTTTACATTATTACATAAAAACATTATGTGTGTGTGCAGGTTGAGCGGGTGAAGCCGATCCAAACACGAATCATTTAGCTAAACGGATTCTTGGGGTACCACTTGAAATTGATCCAAGCTCATTTATACAAAACTCAAGCCCATGAAATTTGTTTTGTTTTTTATGTTGTGTCAACAATTCACACCCCAAATTCACACCCCAAAGTGTATTTACTTTTATTATTTTAATTAGTTTTTTTATCAATTGTGAAAAAAAATATGGCCAATGGTGTCAATTATGATTAATATTAGTAGCTGGTGATAACGGTAAAATAACTTGCGTTTTATGACAACGAACTTACACATAATTAAAACAAAAAAACAAATAAAAAGCATAAACCAACCACGTGAGGCTAGTCAGACCAATCACATAGTTGTGTCGCCAAACCTCTCTTTTATAATAATAATAATAATAATAATAATTAAGGCCGGCTAAAGAAACAAATATAGACATTATTGCTACCGGGGGCAAGTTATGGTTAATTATGGTTATTGACGTAGGTCACATAATGATTAATCATATTGATCATGTCAAAGACAATGATTCGTAGAAAATTGGGTGAATGTGATCAATTCAATCTATGGGCGAACCATTATGAGAATCTTTTTCCATATTAAATAAAAATAGCACATTATGTCAAGCCTTAGTAAATATAGGTAATACTTGGTAAATCACATCGACTCATAAGAAAACATAGTCAATGCATGACATATAATTGCCAAATATGGTGATCGAGGTCAAATATGGTCAATAGTGGATTAGATGGAACTATTGGATGAGATGCCAACTCATGTTAACTTGGATTCGAAACATATTGACCTTCCTTTAGTGCTTGTCCTTTGTATGATATGTTGTAGGAGTCTTCAAATAACATGTTTGGAGTTTGTTATACGGAGGAGAAGAGGCATGCCATTGTCTTGTTTACAAGGCCGGCCCATAGGGGTGGCGGGGTGGTCGACGGCCATAGGCCTGATAGCCCGTTAGGCCCGAAATAATTATATTTTAAATTATATTTATTTTTATTAAAAACAATACGTATATTTAATGTTTAAATTCAATTACATGACCACTATGTCATGGAGCTATCTCTTTGACTCCGTGTGGCGTCCGAAGGCCAGCCAATCGGTCCGCTTATGATCAGGGTCTGCTAGTTTCGTCATGCCTTGGACTCATCAGGCGAGTGGCAACAGCTCGCAACCAGCGATGTGTTCGTCGTGCCAGCACCACTAGGCATGTACGCCTTTTTTCCCGCTGAGGCTGTGCACAATAAATTCCGGGACGAGCCAACAAACCCAAGTGTTACAACACAAATAAAGCATCTCGATCTTCAAATATTTGATCCGTGACAACTAGCTTGGTTTAATGACAAAAGGGTATTACTCTCAACCAAAAGGTTATGAGTTCTAATCTCATTTGAAACATGTTTAATCCTATCTTTATATAATTTTTTTTACACAACCCAAATTATATACCAAGTAAACCCATATAAAAATTTAATTGTTTAAACCAACAATATACTTCTTTTTAATTAAGATCCCAAAAATTTTTTGCATTCGGCCCAAAACTTTTTTTGCTTTCTCAAAACCGGCCTGCTTGTTTATTAGCTATTATGTTTTTTATATTTTCTTTTCAATATTTACATAAATATGGAGCCCATTGTTGTTTAAGCCGATCTCAATTTGAATTATTAACGAGTCAATCTTGACTCAATATAAGTTATTTTTCTACATTTTAAAAATCTTTAAAGAAGTACTCCGTATTTATTTCTCTACACAGTTCTAATTACTTTATTCCAATTTGAGAATCATTAATGTTTCATCTCCCTCCTAAAACTCCCTCCAGATTAATTATATTCTCGCCAATTTGCTAAACATAAATCAATCTCACTTCTCCAAAATAAAAAATTGACACTGACTCGTTCCATGACTAAGGGTTTTAGACGTAACTTGATAATTAAGATGAATGGAACAATAATGGTGGAGGGATCTTGGTGAAGGTACAATCCTTAATTAGCTATTGATTTGCACAAATTTTCTATTCTAATAACAATCTTGCAAGTTATTCTGTTTGTTTATATTGTTTTACTTTTTTGATTGTAGTAACTTTTAGATTGAGTTCTATTAGATAGATGAAATAAAGTGTTTTACTTTATTATTCTTTTGGGTTTGTTGAAACTCATTTTAGGTAGGTCGATTATTTGGAATGCTTAAACTAAAGTAATTGGATCTTCCCCAATATCAGTACGTATTAAAATATTATGTTATTAAATTGTTATTCCCCATGAGTGTGATTGAATCAAAATTTGCTGTTTTTTTTTCAGAAACTTAGATTGAGTTATGTTTAATATATCAAATTAACTTCATCATAAACTTATATTGAGTTATGTTTGATATATAAAATTAACTTCATCATATGATTAAGTCGTTAAATAATATAAATTAGCTGAATCATTCTCCAAAGTTTGGTGGAACTGGTTGCATAACAATGTATAATCCATGGACATTTTCATGACAATGAGTAGTCTATGTAATTTTTAGTAGATGGTTCATTTCCAAATTTTGCATATGCCGAAAGTCAGTTCATCACATAACTCTTTGATTGCATGTTTAGTTTAACTTTAAGGCAATTCATTAACAAATATTCTTTTTATGGTTTTGTTGTCAAAGCTTTCAAGAAAACGAAGGAAATGGCTGGTTACACTAGGCATTTGGGGCAATTATAACTTGTTTTCTATTCCTTCACTTAAAACTATGTCAATAGCTCTGACTTTGAAAGGACATATATTCACAATGTATGTTTGGTCCTGTTGACTACTTGTGGTCAAACAGAATAACCATTTACCTGCCAATTAAGAGACATTGTAGTGATTGAATATCAATATGAATATAATGGGAAATGATAGTACATTGACTACTTAGCCAATCATATGGATTTATTAGGCTAAAAGGACTCTTAGTACAGTCATTGACAAGTATGGTTGCTTTCTCATGATATGTAAAATCTAAGGTGATATAAACATAAAGAAAATGCTATGATTTATATGGAGTTACATTGTTGTCTATGCATGTTCCTAGATAAATCTTTTCAAATGATAGGCAGAAAAGTGATTATCCAGTCATACACAAGCCTGTTGGTCTTTGGTTACCCAAAATGTAACATCTTTTAAAAGAATGACAAAGAATAGCTGTGAACTACTTTAATTTCAAATATTTTGTCAACCAAAATTTGATGCATGTTCACAAATTTTTATTGGAAAAATACAAACATGAGGGTTAATTCCAGAACTACAAGTGTGGAGGCAATAATACAAGTCCTTTAAACATCCTGAATGAAAGGCCTGTAAGTTCGATTTGCGTGGCATGTAAGTCCAACGTTCAACCTCACATATGTTTGTAGATTTGAAAAGAAATATCTTATAAATTTTCAAAAATATGTTCTGTCATTAAAAGTTTTTAACCAAAACCAGGGGGTCAAAGTCAAATTGGGGTGATATGGAGAAATCCAAATAATCCTTGAGGATAGATAAGGAGCATCAGAAAACAATATGTGTTATCCATTGAATTTTCTGCAAACTTAATTGAAACTTAATAATATCACCAAAGAGATGAAAATCATGTTAAGTCTAGACCTGTTGTTGACCTGTCTTTATAGTCATAATAATGTTGAGAATGAAGTATTGAGAAAGCTACTTAGTCAATATGATCCCATTCCTGAGATCTTTTCAGTTTACAAAAGAAATTGTTTTGAATTTGATCTCTAAATGCACCATTTGCTCTTAAACTATGATCTGTAATGATCCATAACTTAGATATGTCTTTGACAAGTAGTTTAAGTAAACAGTGTTGCATTTTGCCTTTAATAGGTTGAATATGTAAGTTCGGGTAAGGTTTGATGTTCTCTAACTTTTCCGGACACAAAACAGTTGAATATACTTGAATATGTATTTTCGGGTAAGGTTTAATGCTTTATAACCTTTCCGAGTACACTTAGATGTTTTTATCTAAGTTTACTATTTTCGGGCATGTTTTGAAGTATTTGATATTTTTCGGGTAAAGTTACTATTATAGTTACTTTCCGGGCAAGCCTGATTGCTTATGTTTGAATATGTATTTTCGGGTAAGGTTTGATGCTTTATAACCTTTCCGGGCTCACTTAGTTATTTTTATCTAAGTTTGTCTGTTTCGGGTATGATTTGATGATTTGAATTTTCTCGGGTAGACTAAACTGTTTAATTTAGTTCCCAGGCTTACCTGATGTTTGAATATGATTATCCTAGCAAGCTTTGAAATTTTAGACTATAGCCCACTTAGGTTTTTATGTTTAATCTATTTCTGAGCATGCTATGTATTATTTCTGATTATGATCGCTTTGAAATTACAAGTGTTTTCGGGCAGACTTTGTCTTCCAGGCACACTTTATATTCCGGGTACACTATTGTTCCATCAATATACTTGGTAATTTCAAAAATTGACTTTCCGGGTACACTATCTGCTTGATATCTTTTCGGGCACACTTTATACTCTAGGAAGGTTATTCGGGTATACTTTGCTTAAGAATGTTGTTTGGGCACACTATACACTGAGAAGGTTGCTCGGGCATACCATACATCAAAATATGCTTGATTGAATGTGATTCTTATTCTGATAGGGTTTATGCTAGATTGAGTTACTTGATTTATATTTGAAAAATTTATTTGGGTATCTTAATTGATTCCTAGCAAGGATGCTTATTTGATATTTTATACTTGATTATTTGTCTTTTGATAAAAGTTCTCAAGAAATCTGGTATTTCGGGTAACTTTTCTTCATCTTTACTTGAATTTAAATTAGTTAACTTAACCAAGCAATGTTTGTAAGTGGAAGATGCCGGGTAAACTTTGTCAATTAATAATGAAATTTTTTCCGGGCAAAGTTTAACCTTTTAATTTTATCGGGTAAGGTTTTAAATTGGATAAGATTATTACGTTTGACAGCTAATAATTCACTACACGACAAAATGCATTTAAAACCCACTTTCAAAAGGTATAAAAGGGGGAGTTAGAGATATTTTCAACATTATTTTCCCTCTCTCCCTCTCTCCTTTCACTGCAACTGCTTATTCTTAAAGAAACCTAACCGACTTATCATATTCGTCTCTAATACAAACCCTAATTTTAATCAGCCCCCTAATTCCGACTCGGTTATTAATTTGTCGAATATTAGGTTTTTTAATAAAATTTCTCTCTTTCTTCTACAAATTTATAACTTGAAATTGTGTAAAGTAATGAACTTTTATACTAATTTCACTTTGAATATGTTTGATTGTGATGTTCACATATGTCAGAAGAAGAAGAAATTCAACCTAATTATGCCTTTGAACCAAAGCACAATATGTGCGCATTGCTGGAGGTCACTCCTAATAATGAGCCAGTGGAGAGGATGATTACTTGGATGGAAAGATCCAATGTGAGATTTGCTTTCACAGAATTCCCAATCATCTACAGAAATCATTCACTAGATTTCTAGTGTTCTGCCAGACTAGTTGATGACATAAATGGGAAAAGAATCGAAGCAACTGTTGCAAGCCATGAAATACATGTGAGAGAAAGAATGATAAGAAGATGTTTGCAGTTACGTGATGATGACCATAACCATATTAATTTCAATACTGATAATTTAATGAGGATCTTTGAGCAGACGATGGGGTATCAGGGAACTGTCTATGATGCACAATTTCAAAAGGTGATGTTCCCTATGTTGTATAGGTTCTTGATTCACCATGTGATACACGGGTTTGCTCCAAGAAAAGGATCATGGACTCTGATGAGTCGTGATTTAGAAAATGCCACGGTTGGTATTATATATGATCTGCCTTTCAATTTTTCTAAGATGATATTTGATGGCATGGTTGGAAATCTGAAGAAGGCAGAAGAGGATAGATTCTTGCAATACCCTAGATTCCTACAAATAATCTTTAACCGGGAATTACAAGATTTGCCCACAATTGGTATGACACATCAGTTGTAGGATCCAGACACATATAGAAGAATTGCAAATCCTGGAAGGGAAAACAAATTCAATTCCAACACTCCTTTTGAAATATTACCATGGTTGTTGAACCATAATTTGGATATTATACCGGTGCCTGAGTTAAGCTCATAGGAGGAAGGAGGAGAAGATGATGTTGAGAGTGATGATGATCATGATGGAGATGAAGGAGGGGCCGGAGTAGCCATGGATGATCTTGCACTGGATCTGGGGGAGCAAATTGAAGAACCTGAACAACCACCACATACTCTACCACACCAACCATTACCAACTGACTTACCTATTCCAACACCACCACAATCACCATTACCCATTGACCAACCCATTGTACCATCACTACCACACTCACCACCACATCAAACCACTCAATCCCCACCTCAAACCTTAACCTTGAGCCAGCCTGACACAACAACTCTTATATCCCCAACACCACAAATACCACCAACCACTAGCCCAATTCACTCAGATCCTTTTATTCCAAGCCCACCTCATACACAATCACCACCACAACCAATTATCCAAACTCAAACTACAACTCAAGAACAACCTGATTATGAATCTTTCTCTACATTACCACCCACAACACCACCCACTAACACAGACTTATTCCAAAGAAATTTGGACTTGATGTTAGAGAATGCTGAATTGAGAAAGAGGAATGAGGAGGTCACCATGGAGAATGTTATGTTGTTGGATAAGTTGGTTAGAGATGAATTGAGAATTCAAGCCCTGGAGCAGGAGGTTGAGAAGACCTCAGCTGCCCCAAAACAGGGGGAGAATGTGAATGAGCCAACTAATTATGTGATAAATGTTGATACTGAGAAGGAAATAGGTGTAGAGGCTGTTAATGGTTTGACATGCATCTTGAATGTATATGATGATGGTGAGGAAAATGATGAAAGAAATATAGAGAATGATGATTATGAAGGTGATAAATCAGATGTTGGAGAACAAAATTATGATGTGAATGATGAAGTTATGACTGTGGTATTGTTGAACTTGCCAACCTTCCACCTGAAATGGTAGAGTCAATCTACATTAAAACTTTCAACTTGGGGCCTAGAAAACCCATGAAGTCTATTTCTTTCAGGCCGCCAATTTCAAGAAGACATTCAAGAGGTGGAAGAGATGGAAGAGGTGAATCAAGTAGGAGTGGATCCCAAATAACAGAAAGACCACAATCAGATGTGGATCTGCCAAGATAACTCTACTATGATTCTGTTACTGAGTCTCTTAAAGTAATTATGGAAAGTAGGCAACTGAGAGACATTGTTGTGAGGAGTGATTTTCATGAATACACTCATGAACAACTAGAGAGGATGGCAAATCTCAGTTTGTATGATTATAGAAACAGAAGCAGGAGGGCTGGAAGACAACAGAATGATCTATCCAAGTACTTAAGAGAAGAAGCTGACAAAGGTTTCCCATTCCTAAAAGAAAAGAGAAACTGGAAAACTGTCCAATTTCACATATCAAAGAGAACTGCAAAGTTAAGAAGGATGGACATTGCAGAAAGGAACTACAAGATATTTTATAATAAAAGACTTCCGCAACTCTGATATATTTACAAAACAAGTACCAACTATTGGTCACAGCCTTGGTTTTAAAAAGCGAGAGGCGAACAAAAGCGATGAGGTCTAAAACTGAAGCGCAAAGCGCAAGAAGAGAAAGCTTTTTGTATATGAGGCGTAAGGTTTTTATATAATTATTTAAATATATATCTTATGTTTTTAGCATCCTAACTCTAAATGTAGCAATAAATAGATGTTATATATGATTCAATATATAAATTATCTACATGTACAACCTAAAAAACATGTTTTACAACATTTTGATGCATAAAAACGACATCTGTACGAAAGGCGCTCGCTTCGGGTTCGCCTAGGATTCGCCTCAGGCCGCTTTTTGCCTAAAAATAGCGCCTCACTCTCGCCTTTTGAACATTGCTCGCCTTGAGTAGGCAAAAGCGATGAAGCTCTCGCCTTAGGTCGCCTCTCGCCTCGGCTCGCCTCAGGCGCGCTTTTTTAAACCAAGGTCACAGCCTAGGCCCTAAGTCGGGGTGTGACATGTTGGTATCAGAGTCATCAATCTTAGCGAATTAGGTATTTAATTATACATAGGCTTTGATTAAGGATAAGTTTCAAAAACTTTTTATACAAAATATTGATTCAACTAAATAAGATACTTGATAAAAAGTATCAAAAGTTACAATTATTAAATGAGAAGATATAACAAATACGGATAAGATAGGAGCGTCTTTCTATCCCTAATCTAACTCCGAACAAATACGATCGTCAATCTAGTCTCGAATTATTTCAACACCTATCAAGTAAAGCAAAAGAATTCATTGGGACATCTTTGCTCTCAATACCTATATCTAGCAATGAAAATTCATGCCAAATATCAATGGAGGAAGACCCATACTAGTTTGATTCTAAATATTCCACTAGCAAAAGTCATTCCAAAATATGCATGGAATAGGATCGAGTAGATCCAAGAAATCAACGACATCAAAGAGAAAAGAAGTAAAGGTGGAAGAAAAAGAAAGTGAAAAGGAGATCAGTAAAAACGTTAAGAAAGACAACAAGATTAAGAAATTAGTTGGTCGCTAGAAGAAATAGAATCTTAGTAGTTATAAAGTTGTGCACTCCCATAACTATAATAAAATGAATAAAAGATATGTTTTGAATTCTTCGAATATTGGACTTATCTTTTAAAAACTTTATTGTAGTATGTCAAGAGAAGAAAATGCAAACTCTCACAATAGTCCTCCCAAGAAAACTGGAAATGAAGAAAACGTTGAAAATAAAACTAATGAAATTCCCGCCCAATATATAGAAGGAATTCAAAAGATGATTAAGGAAGCTATGAATCTAGTTCTTGACGCAATCAAGGACATTTCTACAAGTCAAAGTCAACCAAAATCTAACAAGAAAAGTAAAAGTAAATCTGTTCATTCAAGAAAGGAAGAGGCTCATGATAGCTCTACATCTGATAATAATTCAAGGAACAAGAAACGAAAGGTCCAAAAAGGATGTAACTTTAAGAACTTTAAAAATTACAATCCTAAAGAATTTTGTGGAGACTCGAATGGTATAGCCGCTATGAGATGGCTAGAAGAACAAGAATCAATCGTCATCATAAGCTAATGCACTGGTGAGGAAGCTATCCAGTATTCTTCACAAATGTTTAAGGGAGAAGCTCTTGAATGGTGGAACACCCTGATTCAAATCAAGGGTCGAGAAACAATGTATAATTAAGTTGGAAACATTCAAAGGTCTCATATTAAAGAAATTTTGCCCAACCCATGAAATGGATCGAATTCAAACTCAGTTATGGAATCACAAGGTTGTTGGTACAAAAATCTTAAGGAATATAACACTAAATTCCTAGAATACTGCCGACTGGTTCCACATCTAGTAACTCCAGAATATAATAAAGTAACTCGTTATATATATGGATTACTAAGAGAAATAAGAGACATGGTACGATCCAATATGCCAGAAACAGTTGATTCGGCTACGGAATTGGCCGAATATTTAATCAACAGTATGATAAGAAATCAAGAGGAAGAAAAGAAGAAAGAGGAAGAAACCAAGAAAGCTAAAGATTATGAGAAAACGAAGAAAGTACTCCCAAGTCAGCCTGTAAGACTTGTGGAAGGAAACATACTGGAAAATGTCGATTAGTAAACACAAATAATTGTGAATACTGCAACAGAGCAGGTCACATAATAGAAGAATGTCGTAAGAAGTTAGGAGTATGTTTTACATGTGGAGAAACGGGTCACTTTAAGACTGAATGCCCGAAAAGAAAAGCTAATCAAGATTAATGAATGACAAGATCATATCAAAGAAATGTTAGATAGATTAGTTAACTTTTGTACATTAATTGTAACTCGTTATCAAACGAGAAGTTTTGTAAATCAAATAAGGGTATTTAATTCCCTATATTATAAATGAAATATTAGCATACAGATCATGTTAATACACAAGAATGATTATATACATTACCTCTAAAGTATAATCAGAAGTTCAAACACTGGAAAGTTTTTCTGCAACTTAGAACAAATAAAACGTTAAGATAACGTATCATCTAGAAGGATGACTAGAAAGAAAGGATACATCAAACGTTAGAACATGTAGGACAATATATTAATGAATTCTCGATCAATCACAAGGAATTCAACTGATAGAATTATCTACCAAACAAAGGTTGATCAAAAGGTTAAAGAAACAGAATTCAAGAATATTCAAGAAAATACAATTGCTAAGTATAGCAAATGTAGTTAAGCCAAAGTACAAAGGATCTGCCAGGATACAAAAGAACATTAATGAGCAGAACCAAAGACGGAATAGATTTGGCAGACTGAATCTAAACAATAACTTAGTGGAATAGATTTGATAGACTAAATCTAAACAACAACTTAGTGGATAGATTCGACAGACTGAATCAAACAACAATGCAGTTAACATCTGTAAATGTTTAGAGTACAAAATGGTAAGGTAAACAGTTAAACACAACTGATCACTGTGTTTATCAATTTATAATTACTAAATGATATTCTGAGTTATTAACCGGTTACATCATTTAAAGGTGTAAGTTAATAACAAAACAAAAACTTTAGTCATTCTGCATATAGATTGTAACAACAATAACCGGATTAGATTGAATCTAATCAACAATCAAAAGGTAAGAATTGTTCACACTTAAGACAACGAATCTCGAGGACGAGATTCATTCCAAGGTGGGGAGGATGTAACATCCCCAAAATTTTGGTCCAAATTTGACAAATTAATAAAGTTAAAGGACAAAATATAATTTCAAAGACAAGTTATGGGAAACATTTAAATGAGGAAATATAAGAAAAATAAAGAAATAAATATATAAAGTAAGTCATCCCACATGTAGGAGATAAGAAAAAGAAACTCCATCCCACATGTAAAGATGTAAGAGAGTGAAAGCATTCCACTTGGGTATAAATAAGGAAAATGAAATCGATCCCACATGAAAAGTGGTAAAGAAATGGAAGCTCTTTGTAAGAGATAAAGTTTCCATAGTTATACTCTTTTATGCTTAGCGTGCACCTAGTGGTCCTAGTGGAGGGTGCGGAGCACCCGACGCGCACGCGCACGGGCTCGGGCTCCGGCTCGGTCGAGGACGATGACGAGGACGATGGCGACGGCAAAGGGCAATGGGCGCAATGTGGCGATTTGATGGTGCACTTCGCACGCTCGCATCGCCGCAAGCCGCTTGAGAGCCGCCTTAGTATTTTGGGACAACGAGAGTTAGACCCTAATGTGACAAGCTACTAAAGATAAAGGACTAAAAATGAAAAATGGTAACCAGGGACCCATCGCGATACGCGATGAGTTCAAGAGTGAGACCATCGTGTAGCGCAATGGTCCGACATGACGCATCGCACACATGTCGCATACAGACGACACGTGGCAGGCGAAACAGGCCACGTGACGACACGTGGCAGACGTGTCAGGCCACGTGGTGTGACATCAAGAAAGGGGGCGTCGCGATACGCGACGTAGTTAAAGAAGAGCACATCGCGTATCGCGATGGGACTCAATTTCATGTATAAAAGGGGAGGGCTACGGCTCATTTCACCTCACCCCAAATCACTTCCCACACTCTCTCTGGAATATTTCTCTCTCTACACCGTTTTGCGTGCCACAAACCCGATAATAATCACCTCGTAATTCGTGCCAATACCCGGCGTTTTCTCAAAGTACGTGCTGATAAATCACGGCAACCGGCGCACCTCATTTTTCCTGCCAATCTCGTAGTACGTGTCAAGCTTCGAAGTTCTAACGCGATATAGAGTAGAAGTGATGCCCGATAGGTGATAAATATCTAACTTCACATACCGGTGTGAGGTAGAAGTTATGTTTAAGTTTTTATTTTATTATTATAAATGGCTTAGACCATAGTCGGGGGTATAGCCCAAACCTTGATTACGATTAAGCATAATATAACTTTTCTTAAGCAAAGGTTATAGTCAAAATAGTATTTCTTTATGACTAAGAAATATAATATTTATACAAGAGATTATAGTTATGAAATTAATGTTTCTTCTTGAAAAAGAAACCCAGTATAGATGTTTCTTCCTGAAGAAGAAACGAACATATAATCGGTAAATAAAAAACAGAGACTAAAGGTCCAAATGTTTTATATAAACAAAATATTTTATCAAGGTTAAAGCTATACAAAACAGACTGAAGTTCTGAAGCTAGATCGATGATCAAGTTATCTATACAAAAGTTATTCTCGTACTATAGGTCCGAGGTAACAAAACAAGAAGCAGAAATCAGAAAACAGGAATCAGTTTCAGAACAGATTATAAACAGAAAAGGTGAATACGCCCTAAACTTTTACAAACTCTTTTTGAGTCAGAATGTTTGCTTAGATTTACGAATCCTTAAAACTTTGTGTTACAGTAATAAGAAACGGACACTCTGATTAAGAGTATACATGTGTTTGGATCCATTCATAGACGGTGACTCGGAGTTTCCCGAGACCATGCATATCATCAACATGCCTCTGAAAGTCTACGGGGCTGTTAAGAGAAATGATATTGTGTATATAATTAATTGTACAAGGTACTTAGGGTAATTTGATCCCAATATAGTTGGATGCCTAATGAGTAGTCACAAAGGTATTATTGTTGGTTTCACAAATGTATTGAAAATATTTTTATAAAGAGTCAGCGTCATTCACCAGCTGTGTGTTGACTTATTTTCCAACCCATTTTATAGGAAAAAAAAGAAAGGTTAGAACAGACAAGCAAAACATAATAGAAGATTGGAGAATTAGTCATTAGATGCTATCTGATGGCACCGATATTTTATATTAAAATATTATAAAGGATTATGTTTTCCAAAGAAAGGTATTAAAATATCAAACGGGTATTCAAACCCGAGTTTTCAGTTATAATAATATTATATTTAAGACTTCCGCTGAAAAGTATTTATTTTCTTAAACATTTTTTGTAAACATTAAATGGATATTTTATTCCAACATTTTATAAATGAGTATTTTATAATAAAAGACTTCGGCAACTCTGATATATTTACAAAACAAATACCAACTATTGGTCAAATGCCTAGGCCCTAAGTCGGGGTGTGACACGTCTGGTTGAAGGAGTGAATCTTAGAGGTTTTTATTTGAGTTCAGAATGTTTGAGTTGCAAGAAAGGTAAGAAAATGAAACAGTCACACTCGACAAAAGCTGTCAACACAATCAACTTACCGTTTGAGAGGGTTCATATGGACTTATCTAGGCCTGTGAATGTTAAAAGTATCACCGGGGAATTGCACTGCTTGATGGTAACTGATGATTATTCACATTTTCTTGGGTAATGTTTCTTGAGTCGAAGGATGAAACGTTTGACAGTTTGATGATTCTGTTCAAAAAGCTTGAAATGTTATACAACTTGCCAATCCGAAGGATTAGAAGCGACAATGGTACCTGTCACACCCCGTCAAAGCGGAAACCGGGCGCGCGACATTCATGGATAATCACAGCTATTGATTAACATGTTGACCCTATATGCGATGCGATGCTTGTATATGCCCACAAATTTCTTCCTGATTTTAATAACCTGAAAAACATACTTAAAATTCAACATAATGTTGGTGAGTTCACAGGTTTTAAAGGCATGATTAAACCTATTGGAAATTTGTTTCGATTCAATGTTTAAAATGCATAAGACAAGTAACGAGTTCAAAAATATATGCATTAACGGTTAAAACGTTTATCAAAACCTTATGTTTTCATGATAAAAAAAAGTACTTTAGACTTGTTCATGTTTTTATAAATAAAATCTAGTTTAAAATTTATTTATGTCTTCATGATTAAAATGTACATCAAAAACCTATATATGAAGTTGACAACTTTGTTTGTTACGAATGCATTTTCTGGATTAAAACATTGTCAAAAACTATGAATTTAAAAGCCCTTTTAGATATATAAGTGAATGTATGCAATGCAATACGATATATACGATAACCTAAACAAGATTGATAATCCTCCGTAGACTAGCTAAGAATACGAATTAATATATGACAATGAGCCTATAATCAAACCAAAATCCATATGTATGCCCGATAACCGTGCCATCACGGTGTGAATCATAGAATATATGCTCCCATTATCACGTCAGTTAGAGCGACTAACCATGAGCGGGGGATCAATCCTGATAGTACTACCCACATATTCCTCGGCTAAACCCATAGTTAATGATTATAGGATGTATTTATCCGAAGATCTTAAGGGCCTAATTTAACTCATGCTCATATAAAGATTCTATGTCTTGCTTACTAATTACCGTATTAAATAATTTTATGTAAAGTTGTCAAAAAAAGTTTATGCAGCGTTACGAAATAAGTCTATGTAAAGTTATCAAATATGTTTATGCAAAGTTACTAAATAAGTTTATGAAACGTAATCATATAAGTTTATGAAAATTTAAAGAATAAGTTTATGCAAAGTTACCAAGTCCATGCAAAGTTATCAAATAAGTTTAGTATGTTTCTCCCCCTAGGTTGTAAAACAGTAAAAGAGGAAAAGGGGCCGTGAAACTCACTTTGGCTTCAGTGAGTGATGTGCAAGATCTCATGTTTGTTTTCGACCTACATTCCACCATTGGACTAGCTAAGTAAAATTTTGTAATGAAGAAATGAAGATGATCTTAAGCACTAACACTTGACTCCAACTCCTAAAACTTGAGCATCCCTTCATAAACATGCTTAACCCTTCCAGAATTATGTTGACGAAACCGGGTGGTGGGAATGTATGAAGGTGGCGGCAGTTTAGGGTGGTGGTGGCGGGCGGGTGGTGCACGGTGGTGTAATTAAGGGTGGTTTACGGTGAAGTTGGTGACGGCTTAAGGGTGTGATGAAAAAATGAAGGAAGAGTAAGGGAGAAATGGAAACACGTGAGTTGTGTTGTGGGTTGTAAACTATTCCTATATTACCTTATATAATCTCTTTCACTAAGAGACAAATTAGATGTGTAAGAAAGTATATATGTGTGTATACGATTTTTATCAAAAGAGAAGAGAGGAATCCGTTGGGAAAAAAAAGTGTATGGATGGAAAGTATAACTCCCTTCTTTTGCTTTTGACTTTTTCATAGATAATATATTTTGCTGCAACACTACATTAAGTATTTTGTTTTTGACCTTTCATGCATGGTACCAACTTTTGAATTTATTTTTCCTACAGGTTGATATGATATGTAGATGTGGATTTGACATGCACATCCATGCCTTCCATGCAGGGAATGGCTAATGCATGCAAGGAATCTACTAAGGTAGTGTGTATTTGACTTTTACTTTTCTTCCTGTTTAACTTATTTTCATATACAAACCTATCATAATAGTGTATCTCTATGTACTTACACCTTCTTTCTAGTCCTTTTCACTATTTTATGAAAATATGAAAAAGTGTGAAATCTTGTTTGGGACATGGGAATCGGCCAACAGGCCCTATACTTGATTTATTTTTTTTTTCTTTCCCTTTGACTAAAGTGATACTATAATTAGTTACAGCCCTTTAGTATTAATTATAAGTGGTTTAGGTAACCAAGGCTCAAATTTTGTGTTTATAATAACCTTATGAGTGCAATAAAGCTATTAAGGTTATTAGGTTTGCAATTATATGTACTCTTAATATATGTTTGTTTACGCATGTTTGTTCACTGAATTATAAAGTATCGCTTCGTCTCATGAACGGTTCAGAGTCGTTATTTATAGCATATATATAAATAAATAAAAATATGGTATACAAAATTATTATTTTATTATAGTATCATCAATTGTCGTGTCGGGTGTTTGAGTGTGTGACGCAGTAACTCCTATAATTACCTAAGGTATATATAATGCATGCATGGAATTTTACTAGACTGGGAATGATATCATGAGCATACATGTATTTTAAGGTGTTTATGACTAATAATCACGTTTAATCAACAATAAGAATTGTATGGATATTGCGTGTTGTCACATTCTCCCAATGTTTAGAGAATTTCGTCCCGCAATTGTTGATGATGAGGTTTGAATGAGGTTACTAGGATAACAATGGCAAAATCGTAAATCAACAAGGCAGGAAATCGTAGAAATCGTTTGTATTTCACGATGGACACGAGGTTTCATGTCGATTTGAATTCTTAAGAATACATTCCAAGGAATTGTATTTGCTAAATCATAGGCTAATCGGAAACTTCGAAACTACACTAAGTGCATGACGCAGGTACTTCCTATTTTTCCTCTTGTTACGGGGCGGCCAACATAGGTAGTCGCATATAAGGAATAACAAGTATGAATTGTAATCATGATTAAAGGAAGTCAAAGCTACCAATTCTTGTAGCGATAGGACGACCACAATGGACAACTGGGTCCAACCTTGAAAAATTATGACACAATTTTAAGTTCTCAGTTTTGTCAAGAATAATTAATTTAAGATGTTGTTAATGAACCGTATTGAGCTAATGTTAAATATACGAATGGAATTGCATGCAGATATACGGGTCATTCGTTGCATGAAAAAGGAGAATATATTAATATCAATTACTGTTACTAATAATTGTTTCTCCCATAATTGAATGATTTAATTGTAGGTGTGGACCGCAATAAAAGGAATAGATAAGTTTTGATAAAATACATTAGTTAAATAATACAAGGGTGGGATTCATCTCTTCTAGACGAAGATGAAAATTCAAAGGAAGAGATTTATCTCTAGAGAATGACTACTACTTAAGATCATCATGCTCCTATTAAGGAATGCCATTCTAAATCTAAATAATATGTTACATATGCATGTATTGGTGATTGCAACTTAATTCAGCATTTTAAAAGTCGTACTCTAAGGTTGATATACTAAGAATCTAGATAAGATGTCATCTCGAGATTTTTAACTATCCCATGGAAGCGCATTGAGATTTACACTAATCGGTGCATTAATCGTCATTGTTAGTCAATTAGTGACGTAATTCGAGATAGGGCTTTTGACAGTGGCACTCACATGCTGCGCGCATGGCTAATGATACTTTTATTGGGGGTTGAATAAGAAAAGATCTTGATTTTTAAATTGAATAGAGCTTCAACTTAAGTTATTGGCTAGTTGGTCGAGAGATTCTACATGAGTCCAATATCAAGAGCTGGTCATAGAGTTTAAGTCATGGAGTATTAGGATTATTTAACCTTGCAATGCTAACTTGAAAATGAGTAAGATTACCAGTTAATCCAATTTGAGTGGAATATGAGGCAAAGATAACACTTGGTGTCCGTATCCTTACGGTTTACGTAATATGATGGTTAGAAGTCTTGCCACGAAAGGAACTGTTATGTTAACCATTTGCTTTAGTATTACAACTCCTAAAAAGAAATACGGAAGACGATTGATTATGGTTATGAACACCTATGTTGTTCTTTTATGTTTGGGGAAAGTACTTCGAATATATGGTGTTATGGGTTCCTGATGACTAGGATGACTAACAAGAGCTTCAAATGTGATAACTATATCTTGTAAATCTCATGATTTAAAAGGTCTTATAATATCTAGAGATTACTTGGTACTAGAAATTATTTACGCTAAGGTTTTTTTTTTTTTTTTCTTTTCTGATACATGCTAATATGGGTTATTTTTTAAGTTATCATTAGAGAACTATGGTTAGGGATAAGCTATCCTATTATTCTGTCGAAATCGAATGATGAGGTTACGTTGTTGAAGCCGTTGTCGTTGTCAAAGATTCATCCAATGAGGCGCTTGATGTTGGGTTATGAAATGAACCTATTAAGTGTGGGCTTTTCGAACTATGAAGTTTTAAATTCAAGGGAGTAGATGAATTGAGGAATTAGACATGAAACAAAATGAGGCTTGTGGGGTCAAAATGATTAAATATGGAAATGTGTATTTGTGCAGAAGCAAGGTGGTGGTAGAATATTGGATTAACAATACACTGTATTTATTTCTTAATTAGCTTCAAGATAAATATTTTGTTCATAACTATAAAAATATGAACCTTTTGTTTTACTAAAGTATAGAAACGTTAATAGAATTTAGAGACCATAATTAATGCAAAAATTTAGTGAAATCAAACTCTAATAATATATCTTATAAGCGTTTAAAAAATTTGCGATATTGGTATGCCATTTTGAAATTTGTGTTTTAAAAGACAACACGTTTATGTAATGGTGACAGTTTCAGATAACCCAACTTTAGCTTTTTTAATAATTTATGGGAAATGGATAGTATGTGGATCTTTAAAAAAAATCGAACTTGGGAGTTTATGCAAAGAAGAATGTGAGTGCAAGAATATAAGAATCTATTATGCAAATGATTTTTTTTTTTAAATATGTGACACTATTTTAAAGAATTTTTTTTGTTCTAAGCCTTATATAAAGCTAGTCGATAGGTAAGAAAATTTGGACTTGACAGTCATATAAGGGTTATAAGTGTTTAAGGCTGAGGCTAGATTCAATAAAGGAGTCATACTAAAGAATGTAAAAGGGATGCATGAATAACTTGAGTTTCCTTTATACGTAAGAGCCTCATATGCATCATAAAACGATGAAATAAAATTTAAAATTTTATTTAAGGAAAGATTGCTCAACGAACACTGAAGTGATAGACATGGGGTTCTGTCATCATGTTTGATAAAGCAAATGGTTGGCAGATACTAACTAAAGTGTTGTCATGGCGGTTAACACTTTTGTTTAACCCGGCAATGAGAGTTGGAATGCTGACGATAAACGTAAGGATCATGGTGTTAGTGCACGGTGTTGCGTCTAGAGTCTTTGTATCTAACGTTAATGTTTTATTTATGATTTAATATAATAATAGTTTTTTTATTGAGTTAGTTCGCTAAGTTAAAGGCTAGTTCGCTAGGGTATGTTAGCGAACTAGTCAGTAAATGTATTCCCTCCTGATTCGTTAGGGGATGTTAACGAATCAGGGGGTGTTTCGCTAATTTAATGTATGTAACGAAGGGGAGGCTGGTTAGCTAGGGGATGTTAGCGAACCAGATCACCTTCTATATGTAGTGAACTACTGTTCACTTTTAAAAAAAGGTTTGGGAGTTAATTAACGAATTGTTGTCCAAACTCTCTCTCAAGATTCACCTAATATTATACAGATAATATATTGATAATAGATATACATATATAACACTGAATCAATGTTAATTATGAGCTAGATCCTTAATCGTATTAATAGTATAAACACAGTTCTGAGATCTGTTAGTGGTTATTGTTATTGATACGAATCATCGGGTTCCAACAAGTGGTATCAAAGCTGTTGGTGCTCATACACTTGGTTTGGTGTTGATTTTGTTATCATTTTTATTAAATTTTCTGTTTAAGAGGTTTTGAATCAATTTGTATTTGAATTGGTTGAATTATGGATGGATTGGATTGAGTTTGTGTTGGTTAAGGTATTGGCTAGGTTCGGATTAGAGGAATTGAGATTTGAATTGGATTTGTGTGTTTTGGTTTTGGTTTCGGTTTAAGTCCGAAACAGAGTATTGTTATTGAATAATTTGGTTTGGTTATGGGTGTTAATTGGTTATGAGGATTGTATGGTTGAAATTGCGAGGTGTTTACGAGGAGTTTGATAGGTAATTTGTGCGATTTGGTTGAGTAACGAGATAGTATTACAAATTTGACAATTCTGGGTTGTTCTTCATAATTTCTGGAAAATTATGTTGAATATTTGAAGATTTGAAGATGAACGTAATTCGCTATCATATTCCTGGTGATTCGCTATATGTTTATTCGTGATTCGTTATCAAATTTGTTACTTCGTTACCTTGTTCGTTAGCCAGTTCGTGTGAGTTATTGGTTCGTGTTATCTAGTTCGTTATCTAGATTAACCAATTCGTGTGACACGTGTCCAACTTGGGATTTGAGTCCTAACAACCTCTGCCACGTGGCATAAGGTGTCAGAGTTTGTTACAAACGGTTGTAACAACCTGATTCGTTATAGTTGATTCGCTATCAACTGTAGCTGATTCGTTATCTTATTTCGCTAAGCATTCCTTAGTGTTTCGTTACTGATTATCATCTGATTCGCTAAACTAATCCTATCTGATTCGCTAAGCTAATCCTTAGTGATTCGCTAAGTTTGTTCTGGCGATTCGTTACTGATTACTGTCTAATTCGCTAAACAAATCCTTTGTGATTCGTTAAGTTGACTTTTGATTCGCTAAAACACTCACCTCATTCGTTAAGGTACTTCGTTGCTGATCAGTCTTAACTTCGTTAAGAGTTGATTCGTTAAACACTGTTAACAGTTCGCTATAACTGTTCTCAGTTCGCTATAATAGTTCACAATTCGCTACACAGTTCGTTAAACCTAGTTCTTTAAACTTGTTTGATTTTCAAATATGGCCGGTATGTATGCATTGACGTCTCAAAACATGTTGATGCAACAAATGTTACAACTTGATACTGAGATAGGTTCACATTCCAAATGTCCGAGATTGATGAAATTCAGTGATTTTGCAAAGTGGGAACCTCGGTTTCGTGCTCACTTAGGATCAGTTCATCCTGATTGTTCTTACTGTTTAGATGAGGTCTACACTGTACCTATGATTGGAGATGAGACTACGGGAGTTAAACCAAAGGCTATCTCACAATACTCTGTTAAAGAGAAGAAAGCATTAGATATAGAAATAAAAGAGTATTCTACTCTAACCATGGCCTTGCCTGAGACTATCTTTCACCAAGTGGGTAGCATAAAAAGATGTGCTGCTTTATTTCAACATCTTCGCATGAGAAGTATGGGTAACACAGCAGAGAGTAAAAAGGTAATGCTTAAGTTTCAGTTTCGAAACTTTAATCTATTGAAAGGTGAGACGGTTGAAGAAATGACAACAAGAAATGGACAAGATGCAAATTGAAGTTCTTGAAAGTGATAAAATTGATACTATCAAGAGTATACTTCCAAGTTCTTATTCCACATTCTTAATGGTTCTGAAGGAAAACAATTATTTCGCAATTGAAGATCTGACTGCTATTGAATTTATGCAAAAGATTGAAGCCAGAGAATATGATCTGAAATGTCAGAAATCTTCAAAGGAAAGTCATGATCCTTCGTTCTATGGTGGAAGTATGCCTCTTAGTTCAACCATATCTCCACTAACCGCTTTTCTTACTCAAGTTGTTGCAAGTGAAAATGCAAATGCTTCATTTAATGATCCACAAGCTTGTTTCTATACTGCTGGAAATACATCTGGTAATTCTGGTTCATCTGGGGCATCGGGAAATTCTTCTTCTACTAAACAATTCTCATTTCAACCAAACGTAAACATAAAGGAGGCTGAACAGAATTTTGCATTCTTGTCTGCTTTTATGTCTTCCTATGAGAATTTGGTGAGTAGTAAGATTGCCACAAGTGATTTAACCGATGAAGATTATGATCAAATTAATCCCGATGATTTAGAACTCATGGATCTAAAGTGGAACATGGCGATGATTGTTAGAAAAGTGAAGAAGTTTATACAAAGAACAGGCAAAGATCTTCCTTCATTGAGCAAGAAGCTTGGGTTTGATAAACTAAAGGTTAAATGCTACAATTGTCAAGAATTTGGGCATTTCGCAAAGGAATGTGATAAACCTAAGAAAGAATACACTGGTTCGAGAAACAAGATCAAAATGATGCTGGAAAGTCTTCAAGTTCAAAACCATCATCTTCTGGAAATCAGGCAATGCTGTCTAATCTGGATGGTAATGATTGGTCTCAAAAATTGCTTTGCAACAACAATCAAGCAAACCTAGCAATGTTTGGAATTGGTGAAAATTCTCAAGATGCTAGTGGAAGTGATTTGTCATCTGATAATGATTCTGGATTCGAGTCGGATGATTCAAGCAAAAAACTTCCAATTAATTTTGCTTGTGTGGCAAAGATCAGCAAATCTTCCACGTCTGCTTGCACAGCCAACCAGAATGAGGTTAGTAAATCTACTTTTTCTAAGGTATCATGTGTTTATTGTGATTATAACAAGTCTAAAATTGATTCATTAAAACTTCAAAATGACAATTTACTGAAAGAGATTGTATCATTGAAAGATACTTATAGACAATCCTTGAATTCTCAAATCAACTCAAGAGAAAAGATTGAGGCTTTGACTATAAGTAATCATGATTTGAAAGCCGAGTTATCTGTGAAAATGACAATTAATGACCAAAAGTTTCAGGAAATCTTGAAACATCGTTCTAAGATAACTGAGCTTGAGAACGAGGTTCTTGAGTTGAAGAACAAGTTGAGTAAATTTCGAAATTCTTTATTTTTGTTGAATGAAATTATTGAAGTTTCTGGAAAACAAAAGGACTCTAAAAAGGGTATAGGTTTTGTAGAAATTCCTCCACCATTTCACAACGACTATAAAATGAATCCTTTTGCTAAAAAGGAAGAAGAGGTAATTTTGAAAGAACTTGTGATTTCAGAAAATGTTAAATCTAAAAATGTTAAAACCCAAGTTGCTCCTCAAAAATCTCATGTTCAAAGCAAAAAAGCGTTTGTTGAACACGATGACAAGGTCATTATCAAGGATGTGTTTGAACCCGAGATTATACACAAGAATAAGAACACTCCTAGTTCTAATCATATTCTGTGCGAGCCTCACGAATTTGAGGAAGTAGTGTATGGTTCACACAAACCTCAAGAGAAAAAAGGAAAATTCAATGAAAGTGAACTCTATGAAGGCAAAGAAGTCGGAAAAACCGAAAATTTCTGATGAGGATTTAATACGTTTCATTAATCCTTCTAGTTCTAAGCCATCTGCTGCTAGAGTTTTTAAGTTAAAGGGAATGGACACAATGTTCACTGAAAAAGACATTCCAATTAGTATCATTAAACCCGAACTAATTGAAAGTGTGTTTTACAGTGAAACTTCCAAAGTTCGTGAACTTGAACGTCAATATGCTCAAGCGAAAACATCAGTTTCATCAGATCCAATGACAAGAGCAAAACAAGTTTTAAAACAAGCTAAGCAAGTTAAATTTGTTAAGTCAACAGGAACTGACACCTTGAAAAGTTTTTCAAACTGTTCCAATTTAGATTTTTACTTAAAGAAGAAATCTGAATTATCTGATGAGTTTGCTAAGAGCATGACTAAAAATGTGAGTCATCAACAAACTTCTGAGTCATTCATTCCAAATACCTCGCATCATCATCGTGTAGACATGCGAACTTGTTTCTTGTGCGGTCAACTTGGTCATGTTATGAGGGATTGTAGTCAGAAGTATCAGCAGAATCTTCATCCTTTTATCAAGGACCATTCCAAACCGATTCCTGTGGTAAAGGAGATTTTGAAACGACCTGTGTCGTATGCTGATGATACTCATATTATGTTCTCTAATGTGAATTCTCGTAAGGTGATTCATGTTAATGAGACTCATGGTCAAGTTAAATCCAAGTTTGTTCCAACTGCTCCTTTGTGTAAGAATGAAAATTCAAATGTGGTTCAGGCAGCGTAACTAAGACGAAAGTCAAAGAAACCTGCAACTTATTCACAAGTTGCTGAACAACAAATGAATGCAAGTAAAGTTAATTTTTCCCAAGAAAACCAAGAGGTTCCCAAGACCGAGGCCTGGGCTGCCCTTTTGAACTAATCACTTTTGTTTGCGTGTAGGGTTCATCCAAGACCATTTCTGGTAAAAACTGGATTATGGACAGCGGATGTTCTCGCCATATTACTGGAAATCTCAACCTCTTATCAAATGTGAGGGTATGATCACACAAGATAGTGAAGTGTCGAATGGTAAGATTACATTTGAGAAAGTAAATTATTGTGATAAAGTTGATCATAACTTATTGAGTGTGTCACAGATTTGTGATAAGAAATACACTACCATTTTTACTGATAGAGAGTGTCTTATTCTGAAACCGGGATATGTGATTCCCCAGGACATGGTTGTCATGAGATCACCACGATCAAATGATATTTATGTCTTGAATATGAACTCTAGAGTATCTACATCGATCGAAACGTGTTTTGTCTCGAAAGCAACCGAGAAAGACTCCATACTTTGGCATCGAAGAATGGGTCACATACACGTTAGAAAGATGAATTATTTAATGGCAAACGATTTGGTTGAGGGGGTGTCGTTGAAAAATTTTAAGTTATCAGATCATTGTGTTGCTTGTAAGAAGGGCAAACAAAAGAAGAAATCGCACCCATCTAAGGTATTCAACTCCATTGATACTTCGCTAGAATGACTTCATATGGATTTGTTTGGTCCAGTGAATCGTGCGAGTATTTTTGGAGACTGGTATTGTCTTGTCGTGACTGATGATTATTCAGGATATTCGTGGGTTTTATTCATTAGCTCGAAAGATCAAACGCCTGTTTTGGTACAAAACCTTATCACGAAAATCGAATCACTTTACAAACAAAAGGTGAGGAGAATTCTGAGTGATAATGGAACAGAATTCAAGAACACTATGTTGGATTTCTTTTGTATCCAAAAGGGAATTCACCGAGAATATAGTGCACCCTATGTACCTCAACAAAATGGCGTTGCTGAAAGAAAGAACAGAACCTTGATTAAAACTACAAGAACGATGCTCGCTGATTCTAAGCTTCCTGTCCATTTTTGGAATGAGGCTGTGAATACGGCTTGTTATACTCTCAATCGTGTTCTAACAGTTAAACGACTAAAGAAGACCAGTTATGAATTATTGAATAATCGTAAGCCTAACTTAAAGTATTTGGAACCTTTTGGGTGTCCTTGTACTATGCTGAAGAGGGATGCAGGTTAATTTGAAGAGAAAGCCATTGAAGGGTATTTCTTAGGGTATGCGTCACCTAAGAAACGAGTTTTCAATTTTACGTCTGGTTGTGTCGAAGAGTGGTACCATGTTGATTGTCAGAAGTACACTACTCCTTCACAAGGGAAAGGTCCTGAATGGATGTTTGATTATATTGGCCTATTTAATTCTTTCACCCCATCAACTGATCATCCAGATGAAGATGTAGTTCGGGCGTATTTTGAAGAACATTTGGAAATTCCACGATTTGCAAGTTCAAATGATGTTGAAGCTCCAATTGCTGCTCCAACTGAAGAACCTGAAAACGAAGCTCCTGTTCATTTTAATACTGCTTCTACCTCATCTGATGATAATGCTTCCGTAGTTGAGAATAATGTTTCATCTCCTGAGTTAGGTGAACATTATACTAACTTATTTGAAAATGTTACTGTTCTGGAAATCCTATTTTCAGGATTCATAATTATCATCCACAAGAAAACATTATTGGAGACCTTGATGTAGGGGTTCAGACACGACATCAAATCGCCTCTTCGAGTGACAATAATGCTCTCTGTGTTCATGCTGACTTACACGGATCTGAAATTGCAGCTGTTGCTAAATTTTCTTGTTTTCTATCTCAAGTCGAGCCAACAACTCCTCGTGTGGCTTTACAAGATCCTTCTTGGGTAGAAGCTATGCAAGAAGAACTACAACAATTTGCTCGTTTAGGTGTTTGGGATCTTATTGATAAACCTGCTAGAATCAAGAAGGAAATTCCGACTAAGTGGGTACATAAGTGTAAGAAGGATGATGGTGGGGTAAATGTGAGAAACAAGGCACGTTTAGTGGTGCAGGGATTTCATCAGCAAGAGGGTATTGATTACAATGAGGTTTTTGCGCCAGTGGCAAGATTAGAGTCGATTCGAATCTTCCTGGCTTATGCTGCTTACAAGAACATCAAAGTGTATCAAATGGACGTTAAGAGTGCTTTTCTCAATGGTGAACTACACGAAGAAGTGTTTGTCCAACAACCACCTGGTTTTGAAGATCCTGAGTATCCGGAACGTGTTTACCGATTAAACAAGGCATTATATGGTCTTCATCAAGCCCCGAGAGCTTGGTATGGCACGCTCGCCGACAATTTGACGGATAACGGCTTCAAACGTGGAACGGTTGACTGCACTTTATTTTACAAGAATATTGGTGATGATCTTCTGCTTGTTCAGATTTATGTTGATGACATAATCTTTGGGTCTACGAATGACAAATTATGTAAGGATTTCGAGAAGTCTATGCAGACCAAGTTCGAGATGAGCTCGATGGGAGAGATGAATTTCTTTTTAGGGCTGCAGGTTCACCAGTCTGATAAGGGAATATTCATTCATCAGACAAAATATGTGAACGATGTCTTGGAACGGTTCAAGATTACTGCCGGAAAAATCCCTTCTACTCCTCTTCCAGTGGGTCACAATTTATCACCGGATGAATTGGAGGATACCGTTGATCCGACCCTTTATCGTGCCATGATTGGTTCTCTAATGTATTTAACTGCTTCTCGACCCGACATAATGTTTGCTGTTTGTTTGTGTGCTAAGTACCAAGCTAGTCCCCGAGTGACTCACCTGGCAGCGGTCAAGCGTATTTTGCAATATCTACGGGGAAATCCTGACATCGGGTTATGGTACCCCAAAGATAATACTTTCGATCTTACCGCCTACTCAGACTCAGATTATGGAGGATGCAAGATCAATTTCAAATCAACGACTGCAGGATGTCAATTTTTAGGAAACCGGCTTGTTTCCTACAGTGTAAGAAGCAGACAACGGTCTCCACATCAACCGCCGAATCTGAGTATGTTGCAGCCTCGAGTTGCTATTCCCAGGTTTTGTGGATACAACAACATCTTCGCGACTACGGTTTGAAGTTTCTTACTACTCCTATCCTGATTGATAATTCTGCTGCTATTAGTATCACCAAGAATCCCGTACAACATTCTAAAACGAAACATATCGAAATTCGATATCATTTTATACGGGATTGCTATGAAAAGAAATTAATCGATCTTGAGAAAGTGCACACTAATTTTCAAAAAGTCGATCTATTTACCAAAGCTTTTGATAAAACACGTTATAAATTTTTGCTTGGTTTAAACGGATTGAAGACCCTCGCTGATATCCTTAAACAAGGATGACTATCTTTATTTTCTGTTATTTTTTTACTTTTACAATTTATTTTAGTTTTAGGGGGAGAAAATCTAGAAAATACAAAAAGATTGTGTTTTTCGTTTGTATAGATAAAATCCAAAAACATTGAAAAATACTAAAAATCAAAAATAGTGTGTTTTTATATTTTCTGAAAAACCAAAAACATTTTAAAATTAGAAAATTCCAAAAAAATTGTGATTTTTGTTTGTATAGAAAATCATTTGAAAAAGTCAAAAAGAGTGTGAATTTTTCTGTTTTGTAAAGAAAATCCGAAAAGACAAAAAATTGTGGTTTTAGTTTGTAAAGAGAAAACAAAAAAGATTTTTGCTTATGATCGCTGAAAATTATGTAATTTGCTTATATTTTGAAGGACATATACTTGTATATGTTTGGTCCTGATAATTTCTTGAAATCTTCGGGTTAGCCATTTATCTGACAAATGGAAAGTATTTGGGGCGTTCATTAAGTATTCTATTTTATTTTAGCTGAAAATTTTGTCAGTTATTTAAGTTTGTAAAACATGCTTGCATGTCTTGGTCCTGTTCTCTACTTGTAGATGAATAAGATAGCCATTAATTTGTGAACTTAAGTTAACTGGGGCAATCTTTAAATCATTTTATGCTCCTCAAAATTGTGAGTTTTTGAAGCAAAAAGAGAAAATGATAGTACATTGATTATTTGCCCCAAATCCAGAAAGAAATAAGCTTAAAAGACTGTGTGCTTAATCATTGGTGTATTGGTAGGTCTTAAACAAGCTGTTAGAGTAAAGTAAGTGATATAAACTTAAAGAAAAGCCAAATTGAAAGAGGTGTTAGTCACTAGCAAAAGTCTCGGTGAGGATGGCAGAAATCTGATAACCAGTCATACTCAAGCCTTATATTTGTTGATCACCCAAAAATAAAATAAAGCAAATAACAAGCGTTAGGATTCTGGACACTGTGAGTCTTTATGCGGCTTAATCATCTGGGTATTCATAAGCATGAATATTTCACTCGCTTTCAAGAAGCAAACCCAAAGTCATTAAACTTGATCACCGCTGTACTTTGTACAATCTAAATTACTGACTTGATCAAAATCCGCTGTTAGTCATACAATTGTTCCTCCCTTGCGTGCGTCTTAATACCAATAAGAAACGGACCCCAGGGGATACAATGTATGTAAAACGACAGATGGACTCGTGCATACTCACTCACAGTAAAGGAAACTTGAAGCATTGCTCAAAAGTTCTCAATTAGTATCAAAAATTTTGATCAACATTATAACGGTTTAAGTTAAGTTGGGGTGATTTGGCAAAAATCAAATTAAGCTTGAATCGAGATTAGGGGCTGATAGTTTCTGATATTCGGTGCGCTAATTGAACCATAAATCATATCACAAAAATTCTCAAGGTTTGTTATAAGATTTAAGTGGACAACAATATCAATGACCGACATAACGCCAGTCATAATATCGCGGAAATATAAAACTGTGATGGAAGGGCATTTTGGTCAATATGATTCTCTGCTCAAAACTCAACAAAAATACAAAAATATATTTCGTTTGATAAATTATTGAAAAACACAAAAATATTGTCTATTTATATGATTCGGATATTCTTTTGTAAATACATTCTTTATTCTTTATTTTACAAAATACCAAAAAGATTTTCTTTCTTTTTCTTTTTAAATATTTCTTAAGTTATGTTTCAGAAAATGAAATATTTTTAAGGTATTTTAGTTATCGAGATAAAATGATTCTAGATAATTCTATTATTTAATTCTTTTAATTATTTAATTTAATATTAAATAAAAGATTTTATTTCGTTAAAATCCAATTCGTTATTTATGGATAACGAACTAGGTGATTCTTTAGCGAACTAGCTTTTGGTTCGCTCACCTAATTCGCTTCCGCACTCTGTAACAAATCATCCCATTCGTTATGCATATTTAATGAATCAAGCAACGAATGAGGAAGTAATTCTCTAACCTAAGGTAACGAATGATTTAGCGAATGGGCTAATTCGCTAACTTTAATTAAAACGAAGTGCCTACTTCGTGCCAGTTGTACCTCGGGTTGCATGCAAGGTTATAAAAGACAAAAAAAACGAACAGTTCTCCACTGTTCGCCTTCTTTCTTCACCTTAAAGAAACTCTGTTCAAATTTTCTCTGAAATTTCGACCTTCTAGTTTTGACATTTCAAGGATATATTTGAGTTTCTTAGGTATAGACGATTTTTGCGATCTAATTTTCGTCAAAAATGGTTGTGATTTGATAGCAAAATTATTGATTTTTAAGGGTTTAAGGGTTTCCGAGTTTTTAAACCTATTTATATATAATTTATGTTAATAACTTGATGATTTAGCTGTCATTGTGATCGGAATGTGATTTCGATACCCTTGGTGGACTTCAATCATCATTTGATTGTTGTTTGCTAGGTTAATTATGATTACTTGTTATCGGTGTCTACAGTGGGTTCATTTAACCTAGGTAGTTAGAGATGTTGAGTCTCAATCTCATCGATTTTAGCTTAAGAGCGTGATTCCGAGTACAAAGAGATCATTATCTCGATGATTCAACGATAGTTATGGCCAAATTGAATCTGGGTTTATAATGTTGACTGTTGTTGTTCTTCCTGATTTAGACCTTGACTATGCGAGTCAAAGAAAAAGTCTTAATTTTTGACCATTCGTTAGTCTTAGCGAGTTAGGACTGTTTCGTGTCCAATTCGTTAAGATTCTACACGAACTAGCTGTGCGAATAAGGCATTCCACGAATCAGTTGTGGATTCGCTTAAAATATAACGAACTAGATGTTAGTTCATCAAAATCATATAGTAATTCGCTATGTCGAGTTCGTTAGTTAATTTACTTGATAGCGAATCGCATGATCGTTACAGTATTGTAACGAATCAGTGAGAAGTTAATGAATGACATTTCATTTTTTTTAATTTAATTATATTAACTAGATGTTCAATTAATTTAATTAAAGAATTTAAAACGTCTAATACGCGTAAATATATTAATTATACATATCCTTTGATTACGTATATACACCATCTATAGATATGTTGATATATTTTGATATCTCTTCTCATATTCGATTATATTTATACAGTAAAACATGGCTGATCAAGAACAACAAAATCAACCACCACCAGAACAACCTCCACATGATCAACAAGATCAACAAGCTGAAGTGATCTTATTGCCGTTTGATAAAAAGCACAACATTTGTGCTTATGTTGATCAAGATGTACCTGATTTGGAAACACTTGGAGATTTGTTGACTTTCTTACGACGATCAAAGATACACTATGCTATCACTGCTAGACCAAAGGTGTATCTAAGTATTATCCGAAAATTTTGGAACACGGCTGCATATGTTGAAAAAAATCAGATCATCAGGGCTACAATCAATCAAACTCCAATTACAATTGATGTTGCAGTGATTTGCCGAGTACTTCAATTTGATGATAATGACGATTACCCGAGTGAATTTGACAGGTCATTAGTTAGAGGACTATTCACCCGTTTGCACTATAATGGAAATATTCTTAAGTCCATGTTGAATAAGAATGGGGTGTGTGCACCATACAAGTATCTGCTACACGTTTTACTTCATTGTATGAGTGGCCGTCGGGGTGGTTTTGATGAGTGTAGACTGAGTTTGCAGTCGGCCTTTTTTTCCTTGATTCTGAACAAGCCGTATAATTATTCAGAGTTAGTATTTGATCATTTGAAGGGACAGGTTCAGCAAACTCTTCAGTCAAAGAAATTCTTGATGTATCCTCGCTTTTTACAGCTAATTATTACAGATTTGATTCCGAATTTGGTGATTGATCGGACGTTGGTGAATGATGTACTTCATCAGGAACATATGACAGCATATACCTTTCATCGTATGTTAACTTATAGAAAGGAGAAACCACAGAATAAACGGATGATTGGTCATATAATCAATCCGAATTATGTATGTCCTCCTAATGAGCGCTGGATCCACGACGATTCGGATTCCGAGCGTGAAGGGGGAGAAGGTGGGAACGGTGATGGTGGGGATGATGATGGTGATAGTGATGGGAATGATGGTGATGGTGGAGCTGGTGAACGAGCTCTTAAAGAACAACAAGATGCAGTCGATGCTGCTCTAGTTGCCACCATGAAAGCTCAACTGGAAAGAAAAAGAAAGAGTAAAGCTATAGCTACTAGTGAACCATCAAAGAAGCCCCGTGTGTCTGCGGTGCCGCTAACTACTAGCACTCCGATGCTTACTTTGACGACGACGTTGGTGTCACACGAGAGGCTCGATCTTATTCCTCAAATGGCGTTAACCGAGATACCGAGACCTCCTGCTGCATTGTCTACAGTATCTCCTACTACATCAATGAGACCTCCTCCTCCTCCTCCACCTCCGCCTAGTGATGTCCCATTCATGAGAATCACTCGGCCTCAAGGTCCTGTTCAACCGGTACACCCATCCTTATACAACTTGCCACCTGGTCATCAGACTGAGATGCTGTTAAATCTGCTGCATCTTTATGAAAATCAAACGGCAGCAGATCGACAGAACCAAGAACGACTCATGGAACATCAGAAGTGATTGATGAGTTACGTTTCATTTTGTTAGAAGGAGACGAAATTGTTTCGTGCGATTGTTGAGTCTCAGGGGGTGAAGTTAAAAGAACAAGAAGAGTGAATTTTACAATTAACTTGTAAAGAAGATGCCCTAAAGAAACTCAAGAACGAAGATGAAGATCCTGATGAATCCGGTGCAGGAGGTGAGCCTAAACAATCTCACGGTTCATCTGCTGGTGCTGGTACAAGTGGGGGTGAAGACTCAAGTCAACAGATTGTCGTTTATCAAGATCCTACAGCTGGCAAGCCGATTGAAATGATTGCAGCTAATACGGTGATATTTGTAGATGGATCTGGGGTGGTGAAGAGTGTGGTGAATAGGGACGAGATACAGGTTGGTGAGTTTGTAGAAAGATCCTTGACACGGGAGCAGATTTCAATACTGCTTGGGCTGAATGGCGATCAATTAAATGTGTTAGAGGCTGAGCCCGATGTTGAGGTTGTGAATGAAGAAGGGTTGGATGAGGATCCGTTGTTTAAGAATACGGATTTTATTTATGAGAATGAGGACATTGAGATGGAGGATGTGACTGCTGATGGGTACCCGGACTTGTATCAACACACGAACGTTGATCAAGGTGCTCCGGTATTTCAAGAAGAGGTGTTTAAAGAGACTGAGGATGAATTGGAAAAGGTTGTGCAGTGAACAGTACCCTCACTCAAAGAAGTGACTGATGAGGACGTAGAAAGATGGTTCAAACGTCATAAAGTGGGTAAAATTATCAGTGCTTATCGTTATGTAGATCAAGAAAGAAAAGATACTGCTGCTGCTTGGGTTAAGGCTAATCAGGTGACTACCTTCAAGACCATTTCAAAGGTACACGGTGACATTGTTTCATGGGCTTATGATTCGGACCTTAAGGTATGTATAATCAAATGGGAGAAGGGTGTCCAGTATTATGAGTTTATAAGAGACGTTTTAACTCTACCGCGTTGGGATGTACGAACCCTCGCGAGACGTCCGTTTATAAATCGTGGGGGTCACCAGCATGCTGATATGTTTCAACGGCATCTTCTCTTTGAGGTCAATCACGGCTTCAAGTTCTTTAAGCCTCAAGTCCCTAGACAAAAGCGTATTGATGAGATTGATCCAAGGACTGGCTGGAGGAAACTTGTTTTGAAAGTGAAGCCGCCCAAGACTATGAAGCAGGTTCCCGTGAAGACATTGCCTCAAGATATTTATCTGTCTTTCAACCGCTGGTATTATGACAAACACACCAGCGATGCCATCATTGTTTTGGGAAGAGGTCTGAAGACTAAGTTTATCAAGATAATCGACCCAATGTGGTTGGTTAACTTATCAGAGACCAACAATGACGTGCTCTTCAGGAAGCAGATCTTGTTCGAGCGCCAAGAAGATTACGACCTGGCTATGCAATTCCAACGAGTCGTTCGTTTGTGTCATGAACATGGAATTCATAGTTGCAGAGACTGGCAGTCACATCGCTTCAAATAAGTTAAAGAAAAAGAGCTCAAGACGAGAGTGTCAGTTAGTGCACGGTTTTACGTCTAGAGTCTTTGTATTTAACGTTAATGTTTTATTTATGATTTAATGTAATGATAGTTTGTTTATTGAGTTAGTTCGCTAAGTTAAAGGCTAGTTTGCTAGGGGATGTTAGCGAACTAGTCAGTAAATGTATTCCCTCCTGATTCGTTAGGGATGTTAACGAATCAGGGGGTGTTTCGCTAATTTAATGTATGTAACGAAGGGGAGGTTGGTTCGCTAGGGGATGTTAGCGAACCAGATCACCTTCTATATATAGTGAACTACTGTTCACTTTTAAAAAAAGGTTTGGGAATTAATTAACGAATTGTTGTCCAAACTCTCTCTCAAGCTTCACCTAATATTATACAGATAATATATTGATAATAGATATACATATATAACACTGAATCAATGTTAATTATGAGCTATATCCTTAATCTTATTAATAGTATAAACACAGATCTGAGATCTGTTAGTGGTTATTGTTATTGATACGAATCATCGGGTTCCAACAAATGGCGCTAACAATAGTCATCGGAAAGAATATAGGATTTATCGAAGTCAACGAAATGGATGGAATGAAAGATTCAATAGGTTGCATTAAGGTACTTTGGAACATGATAGTAGGTTTCAACGAAGGTAGAGTACATTCGGATTGCTAGTCTTGTTGCAAGTGTAAACTGAAGACGTCATAAGTTTCTACGCAAGTATGAAAAATCTTAGATGTTACAAATGATGAGAAAGCATATGCAATTTAAAGGAGTGTGATTCCGTTTACAAGGGAAAACTAGGAAATTCTTTATTGTATTACATCATATGGTGTGTCAATCACTTCTAAGTCGAATCACTTCAATTGTAGGTTATAGCCTTCGGGAGGAAGGAGATAGGGGACCGCGAAGTGATTTGTGCTATACTGGGGAGCACATGGGAAAGTGGTAGAGACCTATATTATAAATGAAAAACAATTCTTTGTTGTTACTTCATGGTGAAGTAACGAGTTACAAATAGTTTTGGATATTAGCTTGGTTAAGGAAACCCATAAGGCAGGAGATGATTTTAACCAAATACATAACCGGTATTGTTGCGGAGGGCATTGTGCTTTAACCAATCAATGCAAAATATAGAAATATTTGTAGGTTGGCATGAGGTATTGTTTTGGTTATCCTAATAGAGGTTCGTTTAATTAAAGGCTAGATCTCGATTAATGAACTTATGATTTTGGATTATATGAACACGTGCTCGAACCATAGAATTCGCCAGGCTTTTCATGCACGGTTTCTCATTATTACGCGTGCACTCATAATAATAATCTGCCTTGCTTGATCGTTCGGGCGCTTTCCAATTTCGTTCCCCTGGTTCAAGGAACTGAGGTTTAATTTAGTCGCATTATCGCATGCCGAATATTAATAATGACGAATAAAACTGAAAGTGTTAACCAATGAAGGAAGATGTAAAGGATGAGATGGATGAGAAGGGTCCACTGGTTGTGTCCTCGAGTTAAGAAGCAATGCGAATGCTTTGTCTGAACGCTGTGCGAATAGTCCTCCAACCACTTGACCTTAGACGCGTGAAAACACAACTTTTAGTCGTTAATCGTATAAGTTTCCAACCACTTTAAGGGTGCAAGCAGCTAATGCGAGAGCGAGGATTAGTGCATTACATTCTTCAGTAGAATGGCAATCGGGAGCCTATTAATTGTTTGTAGTGTTGAGGAAAAGTGCTCAGAGTGACTGAATGTTGAGGACAACATCTTTATGACATTCATATCCGTAAAATATTATGTATGTTATCTAAATGCAAATGCAATGAAAACGTTTTTAATGAGTCATTTAGTTATAGACTAGACCCTCTAGTTCACGATAACCAATGGCTCTGATACCAATCTGTCACACCCCGTCAAAGCGGAAACCGGGCGCGCGACATTCATGGATAATCACAGCTATTGATTAACATGTTGATCCTACAAGCGATGCGATGCTTGTATATGCCCACAAATTTCTTCCTGATTTTAATAACCTGAAAAACATACTTAAAATTCAACATAATGTTAGTGAGTTCACAGGTTTTAAATGCATGATTAAACCTATTAGAAAAATGTTTCGGTTCAATGTTTAAAATGCATAAGACAAGTAACGAGTTCAAAAATATATGCATTAATGGTTAAAACGTTTATTAAAACCTTATTTTTTCATGATAAAAAAAACGTACTTTAGATTTGTTCATGTTTTTATAAATAAAATCTAGTTTAAAATTTATTTATGTCTTCATGATTAAAAGTACATCAAAAACCTATGTATGAAGTTGACAACTTTGTTTGTTACGAATGCGTTTTCTGGATTAAAACATTGTCAAGAAGTATGAATTTAAAAGCCCTTTTAGATATATAAGTGAATGTATGCAATGCAACATGATATATACGATAACCTAAACAAGATTGATTATCCTCCGTAGACTAGCTAAGAATACGAATTAATATATGACAATGAGCCTATAATCAAACCAAAATCCATATGTATGCCCGATAACCGTGCCATCACGGTGTGAATCATAGAATATATGCTCCCATTATCACGTCAGTTAGAGCGACTAACCATGAGCGGGGGATCAATCCCGATAGTACTACCCACATATTCCTTGGCTAAACCCATAGTTAATAATTATAGAATGTATTGATCCGAAGATCTTAAGGGCCTAATGTAACTCATGCTCATATAAAGATTCCATGTCTTGCTTACTAATTACCGTATTAAATAATTTTATGTAAAGTTGTCAAAAAAAGTTTATGCAGCGTTACGAAATAAGTCTATGTAAAGTTATCAAATATGTTTATGCAAAGTTACTAAATAAGTTTATGAAACGTAATCATATAAGTTTATGAAAATTTAATGAATAAGTTTATGCAAAGTTACCAAGTCCATGCAAAGTTATCAAATAAGTTTAGTATGTTTCTCCCCCTAGTTTGTAAAACAGTAAAAGAGGAAAAGGGGCCGTAAAACTCACCTTGGCGTCAGTGAGTGATGTGCAAGAACTCATGTTTGTTTTCGACCTACATTCCACCACTGGACTAGCTAAGTAAAATTTTGTAATGAAGAAATGAAGATGATCTTGAGCACTAACACTTGACTCCAACTCCTAAAACTTGAGCATCCCTTCATAAACATGCTTAACCCTTCCAGAATTATGTTGACGAAACCGGGTGGGGTGGGAATGTATGAAGGTGGCGGCAGTTTAGGGTGGTGTTGGCGGGCGGGGTGGTGCACGGTGATGTAATTAAGGGTGGTTTACGGTGAAGTTGGTGACGGCTTATGGGTGTGATGAAAAAATGAAGGAAGAGTAAGGGAGAAATGGAAACACGTGAGTTGTGTTGTGGGTTGTAAACTATTCCTATATTACCTTATATAATCTCTTTCACTAAGAGACAAATTAGATGTGTAAGAAAGTATATATGTGTGTATACGATTTTTATCAAAAGAGAAGGGAGGAATCGGTTGGGAAAAAAAAAGTGTATGGATGGCAAGTATAACTCCCTTCTTTTGCTTTTGACTTTTTCATAGATAATATATTTTGCTGCAACACTACATTGGGTATTCTGTTTTTGACCTTTCATGCATGGTACCAACTTTTGAATTTATTTTTCCTACAGGTTGATATGATATGTAGATGTGGATTTGACATGCACATCCATGCCTTCCATGCAGGGAATGGCTAATGCATGCAAGGAATCTACTAAGGTAGTGTGTATTTGACTTTTACTTTTCTTCCTGGTTAACTTATTTTCATATACAAACCTATCATAATAGTGTATCTCTATGTACTTACACCTTCTTTCTATTCCTTTTCACTATTTTATGAAAATATGAAAAAGTGTGAAATCTTGTTTGGGACATGGGAATCGGCCAACAGGCCCTATACTTGATTTATTTTTTTTTTCTTTCCCTTTGACTAAAGTGATACTATAATTAGTTACAGCCCTTTAGTATTAATTATAAGTGGTTTAGGTAACCAAGGCTCAAATTGTGTTTATAATAACCTTATGAGTGCAATAAAGCTATTAAGGTTATTAGGTTTGCAATTATATGTACTCTTAATATATGTTTGTTTACGCATGTTTGTTCACTGAATTATAAAGTATCGCTTCGTCTCATGAACGGTTCAGAGTTGTTATTTATAGCATATATATAAATAAATAAAAATATGGTATACAAAGTTATTATTTTATTATAGTATCATCAATTGTCGTGTCGGGTGTTTGAGTGTGTGACGCAGTAACTCCTATAATTACCTAAGGTATATATAATGCATGCATGGAATTTTACTAGACTGGGAATGATATCATGAGCATACATGTATTTTAAGGTGTTTATGACTAATAATCACGTTTAATCAACAATAAGAATTGTATGGATATTGCGTGTTGTCACATTCTCCCAATGTTTAGAGAATTTCGTCCCGCAATTGTTGATGATGAGGTTTGAATGAGGTTACTAGGATAACAATGGCAAAATCGTAAATCAACAAGGCAGGAAATCGTAGAAATCGTTTGTATTTCACGATGGACACGAGGTTTCATGTCGATTTGAATTCTTAAGAATACATTCCAAGGAATTGTATTTGCTAAATCATAGGCTAATCGGAAACTTCGAAACTACACTAAGTGCATGACGCAGGTACTTCCTATTTTTCCTCTTGTTACGGGGCGGCCAACATAGGTAGTCGCATATAAGGAATAACAAGTATGAATTGTAATCATGATTAAAGGAAGTCAAAGCTACCATTCTTGTAGCGATAGGACGACCACAATGGACAACTGGGTCCAACCTTGAAAAATTATGACACAATTTTAAGTTCTCAGTTTTGTCAAGAATAATTAATTTAAGATGTTGTTAATGAACCGTATTGAGCTAATGTTAAATATACGAATGGAATTGCATGCAGATATACGGGTCATTCGTTGCATGAAAAAGGAGAATATATTAATATCAATTACTGTTACTAATAATTGTTTCTCCCATAATTGAATGATTTAATTGTAGGTGTGGACCGCAATAAAAGGAATAGATAAGTTTTGATAAAATACATTAGTTAAATAATACAAGGGTGGGATTCATCTCTTCTAGACGAAGATGAAAATTCAAAGGAAGAGATTAATCTCTAGAGAATGACTACTACTGAAGATCATCATGCTCCTATTAAGGAATGCCATTCTAAATCTAAATATATGTTACATATGCATGTATTGGTGATTGCAACTTAATTCAGCATTTTAAAAGTCGTACTCTAAGGTTGATATACTAAGAATCTAGATAAGACGTCATCTCGAGATTTTTAACTATCCATGGAAGCGCATTGAGATTTACACTAATCGGTGCATTAATCGTCATTGTTAGTCAATTAGTGACGTAATTCGAGATAGGGCTTTTGACAGTGGCACTCACATGCTGCGCGCATGGCTAATGATACTTTTATTGGGGGTTGAATAAGAAAAGATCTTGATTTTTAAATTGAATAGAGCTTCAACTTAAGTTATTGGCTAGTTGGTCGAGAGATTCTACATGAGTCCAATATCAAGAGCTGGTCATAGAGTTTAAGTCATGGAGTATTAGGATTATTTAACCTTGCAATGCTAACTGAAAATGAGTAAGATTACCAATTAATCCAATTTGAGTGGAATATGAGGCAAAGATAACACTTGGTGTCCGTATCCTTACGGTTTAGGTAATATGATGGTTAGAAGTCTTGCCACGAAAGGAACTGTTATGTTAACCATTTGCCTTTAGTATTACAACTCCTAAAAAGAAATACGGAAGACGATTGATTATGGTTATGAACACCTATGTTGTTCTTTTATGTTTGGGGAAAGTACTTCGAATATATGGTGTTATGGGTTCCTGATGACTAGGATGACTAACAAGAGCTTCAAATGTGATAACTATATCTTGTAAATCTCATGATTTAAAAGGTCTTATAATATCTAGAGATTACTTGGTACTAGAAATTATTTACGCTAAGGTTTTTTTTTTTTTTTTCTTTTCTGATACATGCTAATATGGGTTATTTTTTAAGTTATCATTAGAGAACTATGGTTAGGGATAAGCTATCCTATTATTCTGTCGAAATCGAATGATGAGGTTACGTTGTTGAAGCCGTTGTCGTTGTCAAAGATTCATCCAATGAGGCGCTTGATGTTGGGTTATGAAATGAACCTATTAAGTGTGGGCTTTTCGAACTATGAAGTTTTAAATTCAAGGGAGTAGATGAATTGAGGAATTAGACATGAAACAAAATGAGGCTTGTGGGGTCAAAATGATTAAATATGGAAATGTGTATTTGTGCAGAAGCAAGGTGGTGGTAGAATATTGGATTAACAATACACTGTATTTATTTCTTAATTAGCTTTCAAGATAAATATTTTGTTCATAACTATAAAAATATGAACCTTTTGTTTTACTAAAGTATAGAAACGTTAATAGAATTTAGAGACCATAATTAATGCAAAAATTTAGTGAAATCAAACTCTAATAATATATCTTATAAGCGTTTAAAAAATTTGCGATATTGGTATGCCATTTTGAAATTTGTGTTTTAAAAGACAACACGTTTATGTAATGGTGACAGTTTCAGATAACCCAACTTTAGCTTTTTTAATAATTTATGGGAAATGGATAGTATGTGGATCTTTAAAAAAATCGAACTTGGGAGTTTATGCAAAGAAGAATGTAGGTGCAAGAATATAAGAATCTATTATGCAAATGATTTTTTTTTTTAAATATGTGACACTATTTTAAAGAATTTTTTTTGTTCTAAGCCTTATATAAAGCTAGTCGATAGGTAAGAAAATTTGGACTTGACAGTCATATAAGGGTTATAAGTGTTTAAGGCTGAGGCTAGATTCAATAAAGGAGTCATACTAAAGAATGTAAAAGGGATGCATGAATAACTTGAGTTTCCTTTATACGTAAGAGCCTCATATGCATCATAAAACGATGAAATAAAATTTAAAATTTTATTTAAGGAAAGATTGCTCAACGAACACTGAAGTGATAGACATGGGGTTCTGTCATCATGTTTGATAAAGCAAATGGTTGGCAGATACTAACTAAAGTGTTGTCATGGCGGTTAACACTTTTGTTTAACCCGGCAATGAGAGTTGGAATGCTGACGATAAACGTAAGGATCATGGTGTTAGTGCACGGTGTTTGCGTCTGGAGTCTTTGTATCTAACGTTAATGTTTTATTTATGATTTAATATAATAATAGTTTTTTTATTGAGTTAGTTCGCTAAGTTAAAGGCTAGTTCGCTAGGGTATGTTAGCGAACTAGTCAGTAAATGTATTCCCTCCTGATTCGTTAGGGGATGTTAACGAATCAGGGGGGTGTTTCGCTAATTTAATGTATGTAACGAAGGGGAGGCTGGTTAGCTAGGGGATGTTAGCGAACCAGATCACCTTCTATATGTAGTGAACTACTGTTCACTTTTAAAAAAGGTTTGGGAGTTAATTAACGAATTGTTGTCCAAACTCTCTCTCAAGATTCACCTAATATTATACAGATAATATATTGATAATAGATATACATATATAACACTGAATCAATGTTAATTATGAGCTAGATCCTTAATCGTATTAATAGTATAAACACAGTTCTGAGATCTGTTAGTGGTTATTGTTATTGATACGAATCATCGGGTTCCAACAAGTGGTATCAAAGCTGTTGGTGCTCATACACTTGGTTTGGTGTTGATTTTGTTATCATTTTTATTAAATTTTCTGTTTAAGAGGTTTTGAATCAATTTGTATTTGAATTGGTTGAATTATGGATGGATTGGATTGAGTTTGTGTTGGTTAAGGTATTGGCTAGGTTCGGATTAGAGGATTGAGATTTGAATTGGATTTGTGTGTTTTGGTTTGGTTTCGGTTTAAGTCCGAAACAGAGTATTATTATTGAATAATTTGGTTTGGTTATGGGTGTTAATTGGTTATGAGGATTGTATGGTTGAAATTGCGAGGTGTTTACGAGGAGTTTGATAGGTAATTTGTGCGATTTGGTTGAGTAACGAGATAGTATTACAAATTTGACAATTCTGGGTTGTTCTTCATAATTTCTGGAAAATTATGTTGAATATTTGAAGATTTGAAGATGAACGTAATTCGCTATCATCTTCCTGGTGATTCGCTATATGTTTATTCGTGATTCGTTATCAAATTTGTTACTTCGTTACCTTGTTCGTTAGCCAGTTCGTGTGAGTTATTGGTTCGTGTTATCTAGTTCGTTATCTAGATTAACCAATTCGTGTGACACGCGTCCAACTTGGGATTTGAGTCCTAACAACCTCTGCCACGTGGCATAAGGTGTCAGAGTTTGTTACAAACGGTTGTAACAACCTGATTCGTTATAGTTGATTCGCTATCAACTGTAGCTGATTCGTTATCTTATTTCGCTAAGCATTCCTTAGTGTTTCGTTACTGATTATCATCTGATCTGGATCATTTATTGCATTTTATTGTGTTAAAAAGTTTTACAATCAATTGAACTTATACGAGCGTATAAGTTATTTGGCTTATACGGCGTATAAGGTATGCTCTTATACGATGTATAAGTTATATAACTTACACGGGCGTATAAGTACTGGGTTTATAAGAAAGATATACTGTTGTGTGGTCTTTATTGGTTCAAATGCATAACATTCAAGACTTACACGCTGGTTCTTTGTTCACTTCGTTTGTCCATATATCTGTGTGTTGATTTCTCAGTGTACTTGTGGTTGATTTACACACTTCAAGTATAATTCAAGGTAGAAAATCAAGCTAATATGGCAGATCTTAAATGGGTGTTTAACGATGAACAGTAACCATTTGTGTTTTGGACTTAATTGAACCTAATCTGAATGTTGTTCATAGGAGTTTGTTATGTTTGTGATTCACGATGAGTTTTCTAACTTGTTATCCTTAAATTCTTGTCCATTATGGTCTATTTTTTTCAATCGTGATTTGACCTAGGATTGTTTGATGAACGTAAAAGTTTGATGAACTTATACGACGCATAAGTTCTTGTAACTTATACGGCGTATAAGATCAACATTCTCATCTGTTCATATCCTTAACCTTTTATATGCTTAGACGTTTAATGGACTTATACATATGTTGCATTTTATACGGTTGATTGTACTTACACGATGGTTTGAATCGTATACGTTGAAGGTCCTTTTCCGTGAATAGTCTTATACGTTGGAACTTACACGCTGGTCTTGAATCTTATACGTTGTTAGGGTTATAAATGGAGATAATCTTATACGTTTTTGTACATTTGAGAACTTTATACATTGGTCATAGACTTTATACGTGTATAGTTTTATTTATAAAAAACGATGGTTTTAAAGTTTTCTAACATGTCTTTGTTCGTCTAATTGTCTATGTGCAGATGGGGAGATCTAAGGATTTTGACGCGAATCATAATATTTGTGCGTTCCTTGATGGTTCTGAGGAAAAAATGTAACCTCTTCGTGTCGTTCTGCCATTTTTTGAGACATCAAGGATCCATAAGACAATCACAAGAAATACTGTTATTATCTAGGAGCTAATTACTGAATTCTGGAACAATGCCAAACTTGAATAGGAGTGTATAAAGTCCGTGGTAAAGAAAAAGGGGACAACTCTACTGATCCTATATGTTTAGATGAAATATTGGTGAAAGGTTGCTTGCTGAGAATGGGATATCAAAATGAGTTGAACAAAGGGTTCTTGAAGACTGGGCTTTCAAGACCTTACAAGTTTTTAGTTTATGTGATTGTGCGCTGCTTTGGGCACAAGAAGGGTGGATACGAGGGGATTCTGGATTATCATATGTGTATGATAACTGCTCTGAGTTTGAATTTGAAGTATAACCTTTCAAAAGATATCTTTGAACATATGATGCTGAATTTCAACAACAACAAATGGTTGATGTACCCGAGATTTATTCAACTGCTTATTGATCATCAATTTCTGGGTATTGATAAGTCTGGTGAAGTGATGAAGCTTGCACACATGTTGGTCTATGGTTGTGTTAAACTCAAGACTTATAGGAACAAAGATGAAGATCAAATTCCAAAATTTAGATCTTTGTTTGGATATCTGTTGAATGCTGACTATGTAGCTCCAACTAATAATCGATAGAGGAAGGATGAAAGTGATTCAGATAGAGAAAATGAAAACGTGAGAATGCATGGGTTTGTTGATTTAGGAAGAAAGTGGTTTGTTAAAGTTGAAGATGTTGGCGATGCTGAAGGACCTCAACAGAATAAAAAGATACACAAGCATGCAGTTACAACTGAGGTTTTTAAACCTCCAGTTCCTGTTGTTGAAGAACCAACTCAAGTTTCACAAGATCCTGTTGTTGAAGATTCTGGTGATGATGAGGATACTGAATCTTTTCGAGAAATTCCTAGGAATGTATTAACTGATCCTCGTGGTTTGCATAATTTTCTTAAGGAAAGAAGAATAAAGAAAAGGTTTGACGATGATGTTTAATCTTATGTTCCAGAAGCGAGTATAAGCCAACCGAAGAAGAAACGACATGTAAAACATATGTTCAAGAGGTCTGTGATTGATCGATGCTTAGTTGATGAACCTGATGAGCAAGATGACCAAGGTGTGTCTATTGATAAAACTCCTGAGGTAATTAAACTACTAAATTCTGAAAAAGTTCATGAGGAGACACCAGCTTTCGAGGTTAATTTTGATGACACTATTGATCGTTTGTTGAAAACACCAAAGTTTACTCCGGAAGTCCATGAAGATGTACACCAGGAAACATCTAAAGTTGATCCCAATGCTGCTGATCCTAATATGTCACAAAAATATTTTTCTGATGTATTTCTACAAAGAGATGGACCGTCGAAAGAATATGTTGAGATTTTGAAGGAGAAAGTTTCTAATCAAGAGGTGAAGATTGATAGTTTGGTTGATGAAAATATTCATCTTCGTGCTGATAACATTGAAATTAAGAACAGGTTGAACGAAAGCGAAAGAAAGAGGAAACTATCTGATGATCTGCTCGTGGAACACATGAAGTATTTTGTTATACCTTAGCAGAAGTTGGGAGTTCATTTAAATTTGGAAGTTGATCGAGCTGAAGCTGGTAATACGGTGTTTGAGAGAGTGTATGGTGGTGATATAGAAGTAGTTGAATGTAACGATTCCGGCAAATTCAGGTATACCCTAGCCGGTATATACTATTTACGTGTCATTTAATACTGAATATATGAATTTATACGAGTATGTATGATTCACGGTACGAATTATACTCGATTATACAGTTAATCGTATTGGAAGTACGGTTAACCGATTGACGGTTATTGAAACCCGAATGAATCGGGGATTACATTATAGACGAAATATATAATGTTTAGTGATGTTTACGAAGTATTAAAGCTTCGGGATAAGTGAAATAAAGCACAGAAAAGAATTTCGATTTAATGGTACGTTGGTAGTTTAAACGAAATCTTTTATACCAAACCAAGCAAGAGATGATCGATCAAGCCGAAAATGATGCACAATTATTAATAATATGATGTTTCAAGTAAATAAATGTCATGGTTTAAGTTTTTAAAGTTTTAAATCGGTTTTATATAAATTTTATTTTTAAGCCGAAAAACGACCGTTTTGGCCTCGTTTTGAGCGGAATTAAACGTTTAACCGAAAAACGAACTGAACCAGATTATCCACAACATTATCCAGATTGCGTAATCTGAGCTTGTGGCCAAGATTGGAGGTGTGGGCCCCACCCCACCCTCCTTATGGAGACCGATCGGATGAGGGGAACACCCTCATACCTTTCATTTTCTTTTTTCTAACATCCCAACTCCACAATTCTCTCAACCCTTTAAACATTCATCCGACTTCCCTTTGATTTATACCAAGAAACCGAGGTAAAGATCGTATTATAGTCGTGTTCATCTTCTTTTCTCGAGTCATTTACAAGAAAATGAGGTCTCAAATGAAAAATGGGTGAGAACCCACGATGAAACCGATTCTTGCATGATCAAGTGATGTATACAAGTTATACAAGGGATCTTGGTCCAAGAAAGGAGTTAAAAGAGTCAAAAACGAATTTTTACGGTTAAATCTTTGTTTTGATGTCTTAACCGAAACCATGAAAGAAATGGCTTGATTGTCGGTGTAACTTGCTTGGTGTGGTGTTATTGTGCTTGTAGGTTTTATAGCTAGTTGCTAGCAAAGGCTAGAAAGCAAGATCTTTGCGATCTAAAGCTAGAAACACAAGGTAGTTCGGTTTTTCGTATGATTTGTATGATTTGGACAGATTGTGATAGACTTAGAGTTGGGTCATGAAATTTCACAGAGATGATCTACACATGAAAATAAGAGATCTGTGAAAATTTGGTAATTTTTGGACAAAGGATGAATATTTGGTGAATTTAATGCTCGGTTTTGGCTAAAAATGATGAAAAATAGTTAAACATCATGAAAAATTCTGGAAAATTCCACATAAGCTTTTTATAACATATAAAAGTCACACACAAAATTTCAGATCCGTTGGAGAAGTCTAAGTAGACTTTTCTGTAAAACGAGTTCTAGGGTTTTCTAGCTCGGTTTTGATGAAAATGGCATGAAAAATGAGCTTTTGGTTCTGGAAAAATTACAGGGAACTATGTGGATGGCAAGGGTCATCCCAGAAAAATTTGGGATTTTTCTAAGGTCGTTTGGTATTTTCGACATATTTGGTGTTTAAATGACGTTTAAAAATAGATAAATAAATGTTAAATATAAAAATTAATTCTGAAAATATTTTTATAAAATTCCTTACTGTCAAAAAGTGATTTTTGCAAAATTTCAAGATCCGAGACTAAACGGATAATTGTTTGTGCTAAAAAGAACATAAGAACAAACTTTTTAAGCTTAAAACGCGTAAACCGGCAAAGTTCGCCTAAGCGAGCTGACTGGTGTATAAAAACCCTAAAAATGGATTATTTTCATGAAACTAAGTTAATCAAGTAAAAATAAATCATCCGAAAATAATTCGGATGATTTGGGTAATTTTACCCAATTTAGCAGTTTCCGGTGTATTAAAGACGGAAACGGGCCCCGCGGCCAAACGGGGTGTCTAAACCGAGCTCTAATTTCACCACTTTAATTAAAATATCAGTAACAACTATTTTCGGGTCGTGTGTGACCAAACTCATTTTTTTGAAAACATAAAAAAAAAACGGATAACCGTGCTAGGCACGCAAAACGGGAAAACAAACTAAAGGTAGTTTTGACTAAAGAACTCTAAGTGATATCACAATCTAAGTCCTGAGAAGTGTTTCGGGGTTAACATTGTCCCCGGATCGTGTACGGTACTGGGTTAACAGTGTTCCCAGACGTACCGGTTAACACGAATTTAAGTTATATTAATAGAAATTGTATAGTAACGACTTAGGAATCGTATTACAGATCCGAACCGGTAGCCGTGCACAGTGTTACATATTTGCTCACGATAAGGTGAGTTTCACGAGCCCCTTTTTACTGAACTGTTTCAAATATTTTCCCGGGGCGGAAAGCATGTTATTATTTAAATGTTTAAGTACATGCTGATCGCATGGAAATGAATGTATTTATATAATGTTTATTGTACGGGAATCGTACGGTAATGTATTAAGATGGTAATTGTCTGAGTTGCTAACATTGTAAGGTCCGAAACAGTGTTCTGGGTTAACAGTGTCCCCAGAGGTTATTAAAGGTGTTTCTGGGTTAACAGTGTCCCCAGAGGTTATTGAATGTGTTTCTGGGTTAACATTGTCCCCGGAGTGAGTACAGTACTGGGTTAACAGTGTCCCCAGATAATATTATATTTTGATATTGATATATCATGGTTTACTCGAATTAGTGAAACTCACCAAATATTCGTAGTTGACCTGTTTTCTTTACATGCTTTCTAGGTACCCCCAAATTGGAATGAGTGATACGTGCTTGATGATGTGTGCTATTTTGTGGAAGCTTAAGGATCTTTATTTTGAATTAAATATGTTAATGTACTATCGGTAAAACTTATGTGTTAACGCCTAGACGGTAACGAAACTCGGAACAATGTAATACGTTGTAAATTAATGTAGTGGTCTTTATAAGCAATGCTGTTGATATCAGACGTGTCTGTTGCATCCCGTTTACGTTTCCGCTGCGGTTACGGGGTGTTACAGAACTTGGTATCAGAGCCATTGGTTATAAAGAATTAGGATGTCTTTAAAAAGATCCCTAAAATATAACCAGTAGCTCAAGTATTATAGGATCTGAATATCAACTAATAATTTATAGTGATGAGATCTGGATGAACTTGGATGGACAAGTGAGTTATTATGGTCCGGAACATAATAACAGACTTGTCTGCACGAGGGAATTCAGGGGAAGTCACGGGGGACTTTAATAGGTAAAATTGGCAACATATGTGTAAATATATGATAATATTGTTATGTGGTAAAGTTGTATAAGTAATTGTATATTAATTTGATTATGGTTTACACTATGGAAAGAACTATATGTTTGATTAATTTGTGTGCAGGTAAGAATGTCGAGAACTCATAGTTTATCGGTGGAGGAGGACCCGGAGGAAGTCAGCTCCGGGAACTCTGGGAGTCTTCGCATATCATCCAGCTCTGAGCCTAGCAAGGCTAGTCGTAGGAGCTCTAGCCAGTCCTCCCCAGTCAGGATTGTCAGATCCCCCACCCCACCCACAACACAGGCCACCCCTATCCCTCCCGGATTCGGACCCCGCCTCACAGCGCGGATCAGTGTCCCGCATGTCCCACCTACCTCTCCCCCACCCAGACTTGCTACCCGTAGGGGCGAGTCCTCCTGCTCCCAGCCCGAGCCTGTGACTCCACCTGTGTGGGGTCTCCCTAGGCAGGAAAGGGACGCGGCGGCATGGCTTCGAGTGCTCACCGAGCAGGTGAATGAGCACTCCGCCGCCTTGACAGTGGGAGTGCAGAGGCGGATGTATCTGGGGGACTGCATACTGGACCACCAGTATGCGATTGCGCAGCTAAGGAGGGAGTGCTCACACTCCCAATTGATGATTGATCGGTTAGAGGCGCGGGTCCGGGGTGTGTTGGCAGTGATGGTGGTGTTGGTGGCAGTGATGGTGTGGTGGGTATACCACCGTGTTTAGTGATGATAGGATGGTAGAAGTCATGGACCGCTTTTTGATACTCTGTGTAAGCAGTTAGTGGTGATGCTAACATAGAGTGAATCTTGGGTAGTTATAATACAACCACTGGCCCTTAGGGGGGGTCTCTTTTGGGGTATATCATTATAGATACTTTTGGGTATCATTCAAGCACTGACCCATTGCGGGTTATGTCGAGATGATGCCGACATAGGCCTTATGTATGAAAACTTAACCTATGTAATGATGACAGGAAAGTATGTGAACTGACGTTGATGTAATATGTACTGATGTTTATTAATGAATGGAATGTGGGTTGTGTGTTATGATTGGAACTTGTATTAATTATATGTATTTTCTTAATGTTGTGTAGAATGGCACCAAAACGATCAGCTCAAATGTCAGAAGTAGATGTGAGCCGTTTGATTGCTCAACAGCTAGAGGCGGCGATACCGGATATAGTATCGCGCATCGCCGCCAGTATTAACAATTCGACCAATCCAACCCCTCCGAGCAATCAAACGACCACCAATAATGACGGGGAACAAAATGCTAATCCTCCACAGAATGATAACCCGATTCCGGGAAATGACGCACCGCCTAGGGTGGTCGTTACAGACAGTAATGGCCCTATACCTACTGTAGAGACGAACCGTAATGAACCGATTCCTGCATCCAGGGGATGTTCGATCAAAGACTTTATGTTGTGCAAACCCCTAGAGTTTAGCGGGTCTGAAGGACCAAATGGGTTGGTTAAGTGGATCGAGAAAATAGAATCCGTTGTGAATATCAGCAACTGCCCCGAGGATTGTGTTGTTAAGTATGCTACCTGCACATTCACGGACCATGCCTTGACATGGTGGAACACGATAATGCAGACTCGCGGTCAGGCGGCGACAAACCGCATGACCTGGACAGAGCTCAAGGCTCTTGTACTGGGACATTTCTGCCCGAAAAATGAATTGCAGAAATTAGAAAACGAATTGTGGAACCTGGAGATGCGGGGGGCAGACCACTTGGGTTATACAAACCGGTTTAATGAGTTGTCGCGATTGGTACCATGGTTGGTCACCCCAGAGTCGAAGAGGGTTGAGCGTTATATTTGGGGACTAACTCCAGTAGTGAGGAGTATAGTCAACGCTGGGGGACACCAGACGTTTGAGGGTGTGGTGACGCAAGCTGGTATCGTCACCTACGATTTCGTGAGGAGTGGGTCACTGAAGGTGGCAGGAGAGTCTGCTGGGGGAAAACGGGGTACGTATGACCATAGGATCCAGGAGAAGCAGCAAGGTAAACGTGCTAGGCCCGCTGCCCAGAACTACGCCATGACTAGTTCAGACGGAAGGCAGGGACCGCAGACAAGGACGTTTCCTAGGTGTGGGAAATGCGGTAACCAGCATGGTGGCGAATGCAGGGGGGTAGTGTGCCATCGGTGTGGCAGGGAAGGGCACTACGCACCGAGATGTAGGACAGACCTGAACAATCTGAACCGACAACCTCAACCTATCCGTGCGCAACCAGTTAGGACCCAACCAGCCCGACAACAAAACCCACAAGGAAATCAAGTGATGACCACCAGCCGTGCTTGCTTTGAATGCGGCAGCACAGATCACTTCAAGAGAAACTGTCCGAAACTGAACCAGGGAGGAAATGGGAAGCAAACCGCGGGTCAGGCATCGTCATCCAACCCGGCAAGAGGCCGAGCATTCGTGATGGGGGCGAGCGAGGCACACCAAGACCCCAGCGTAGTGACAGGTACCTTCCTCGTCTCTGATCATTACGCTTCTGTATTATTTGATACGAGCGCCGATAGAAGTTTTGTCTCCGTTAAGTTCCTATCGATAGCAAACCTTCCAATTGGTGAAACCATAGAACCTTATACCGTAGAAGTCGCTAACGGTAAAACCATGATAGTTAATCGAATAGTTCGGAATTGCCCTTTTATTCTGAACGATCAATCCATTCCGATTGACTTGTTACCGGTAGAATTGGGTAGTTTTGACGTGATAGTGGGAATGGATTGGTTAGCACGTAACAAAGTAGAAATAAACTGTGAAAAGAAAATTGTCAAGATCCGGGTGTCGGATGACGAAGAGGTATTAGTGCAAGGTGAAAAGTCAGGCACCATGATACCATTTATATCCCACCTCAAGGTGTTAAAATATATACGCCAGGGATGTGTGGCGTATCTAGCGAGCTTGACTGCCACAGATTCTGAGGAGAAACGAGTGGATGATATTCCAGTGGTGCGCGAATTTCCACAAGTTTTCCCAGAAGAACTTCCTGGATTACCGCCAACCCGACAGGTCGAATTCAAAATCGACTTATTACCTCAAGCTGGCCCTATTGCTAAGGCGCCCTACCGACTTGCACCATCCGAGATGCAAGAATTATCCAACCAGTTGCAAGAATTGTTGGATAAAGGATTTATACGTCCCAGTTATTCCCCGTGGGGTGCACCTGTACTATTCGTGAAAAAGAAGGACGGGAGCCTTAGAATGTGCATTGATTACAGGGAATTGAACAAGTTAACAATCAAAAATAGGTACCCTCTTCCCCGAATTGATGACCTGTTCGACCAACTACAAGGTGCGAGCTACTTCTCAAAAATAGATCTTAGATCGGGAAACCATCAGGTTAGAATTCAGGAGGAGGATATCCCAAAAACCGCATTCCGGACTCGTTACCGCTATTACGAGTTCTTAGTTATGCCTTTTGGGCTAACAAATGCGCCAGCAGTGTTCATGGATCTCATGAATCGAGTCTGTAAACCCTACCTCGATAAATTCGTCATCGTGTTTATTGACGATATTTTGATATACTCGAAGAGTAAAGAAGAGCACGAGCAACACTTAAGATTAATTTTAGAGCTTCTAAATCAGGAGAAGTTGTATGCAAAATTCTCTAAGTGTAACTTCTGGTTACAAGAAGTGAAATTCCTTGGTCACGTTATAAACCATCAAGGAATACACGTTGATCCAAGTAAGGTTGAAGCAGTTAAGAATTGGCAAGCGCCTAAATCGCCAAAGGAAATCCGCCAATTCTTAGGCTTAGCTGGACACTATCGTCGATTTATAGAGAACTTTTCCAGCATCGCCCAACCTTTAACCCTTCTGACTCAAAAGGATCGAAAGTATGAATGGGGTGAAGAGCAGGAAACGGCGTTTCAAACGCTAAAACAAAGATTGTGCCAAGCGCCGATCTTAAGTCTCCCCGACGGAGACGATGGTTTTGTCGTGTATTGTGACGCATCTCGTAGAGGGTTAGGATGCGTGTTGATGCAGAATAATAAGGTTATAGCCTATGCTTCTCGACAGTTAAAAGTACACGAGAAAAATTACACTACTCATGACTTAGAACTGGGAGCAGTTATCTTCGCACTTAAAATCTGGAGACATTATCTCTACGGTACAAAGTGCACCATCTTCACCGATCATAAAAGTTTGCAACACATATTCGATCAGAAAGAACTGAATATGAGGCAACGAAAATGGGTCGAGTTATTAAGCGACTATGACTGTGACATCCGTTATCACCCCGGCAAGGCTAACGTCGTAGCCGATGCCTTGAGTAGGAAGGATCGGGTTAAGCCACTGCGAGTGCGAGCGCTGGGGATGATAGTCCAGGCGAACCTTTCGGACCTGGTTCGAGTCGCTCAACGCGAGGTGTTGAAAGAGGAGCAATTGGAAAAAGAGGGACTTTACGGTAACGAGAAGAATTTCGAACAGCGCGTGGACGAAATTCTCTATTTCAAAAATCGGATTTGGATCCCGACCCTCCATGACCTTCGTGAATTAATCATGGACGAAGCGCATAAAACGAAATATTCCATACATCCGGGATCGGATAAGATGTACAAGGATGTGAAGGAGTTCTACTGGTGGCCGGGCATGAAAAAGGACATAGCCACATACGTCGGCAAGTGTACGACGTGTGCGAGGGTTAAGGCGGAGCACCAGAAACCCTCGGGGATGTTACAACAACCGGAAATTCCCGAATGGAAATGGGAGCAAATCACGATGGATTTTGTGACACATCTCCCTAAGACGTCCCGTGGACACGATGCAATTTGGGTAATCGTGGATCGATTAACCAAGTCGGCACATTTTATTCCGATTAGAAATAATTATAACACCGAGAGACTTGCGCAGATTTATATAAATGAAATTGTGTCTCGTCATGGGATACCCATCTCAATCATCTCCGATCGAGATAGCCATTTCACCTCCAATCTTTGGCAAGCTGTACAAGAAGCGCTGGGAACGCGTATTGATCTAAGCACAGCTTACCACCCTCAGACCGACGGTCAGTCTGAGAGGACCATCCAAACACTGGAGGATTTGCTTCGTGCATGCGTACTGGATTTTAAGGGAAATTGGGATCAACATCTCCCACTCGTTGAATTTTCCTATAATAACAGTTACCATAGCAGTATAAAGGCGGCACCTTACGAAGCATTGTATGGACGGAAGTGCCGATCACCACTCTGCTGGACTGAAGTGGGCGACACACAGGTTATTAGATCAGATCTGGTCCAGGAAACGACCAGCAAAATCCTTGAAATTAAGAACAATCTGAAGGCCGCACGGGATCGGCAGAAGAGTTATGCCGATACCCGTAGAAAACCGTTATCATTTGAGAAAGGTGATAAAGTGTATTTGAAAGTATCACTTTGGAAAGGAGTAGTCAGATTTGGAAAGGCGGGGAAGTTAGCCCCTAGATACATTGGACCATTCGACATTACTGCAAAAATCGGTCCTGTAGCATACCGATTAGAACTGCCTGATGAACTGAGTGCAGTTCACAATGTGTTTCACGTGTCGAACTTGAAAAGGTGTCTGTCAGATGAGACATCGGTGTTACCCTTAGAGGGTGTCCAAATAAGTGATAAGCTTAATTTCGTAGAGGAACCCATAGAAATAGTGGACGGGAAAATCAAACAACTTAGACACAATAAGATCTCGTTGGTCAAAGTTAGATGGAACTCGCAACGAGGCCCAGAATATACATGGGAACGAAAGGACGAATTTCGGAAGAAATACCCCCACCTATTTCCTCAAAAGGAAGTAGTTGACGCGTAAAATTTCGAGGACGAAATTTTTGTAACGGGGGGAGAATGTAACGATTCCGGCAAATTCAGGTATACCTTAGCCGGTATATACTACTTACGTGTCATTTAATACTGAATATATGAATTTATACGAGTATGTATGATTCACGGTACGAATTATACTCGATTATACAGTTAATCATATTGGAAATACGGTTAACCGATTGACGGTTATTGAAACCCGAATGAATCGGGGATTACATTATAGACGAAATATATAATGTTTAGTGATGTTTACGAAGTATTAAAGCTTCGGGATAAGTGAAATAAAGCACAGAAAATAATTTCGATTTAATGGTACGTTGGTACGTTAAACGAAATCTTTTATACCAAACCAAGCATGAGATGATCGATCAAGCCGAAAATGATGCACAATTATTAATAATATGATGTTTCAAGTAAATAAATGTCATGGTTTAAGTTTTTAAAGTTTTAAATCGGTTTTATATAAATTTTATTTTTAAGCCGAAAAACGACCGTTTTGGCCTCGTTTTGAGCGGAATTAAACGTTTAACCGAAAAACGAACTGAACCAGATTATCCACAACATTATCCAGATTGCGTAATCTGAGCTTGTGGCCAAGATTGGAGGTGTGGGCCCCACCCCACCCTCCTTATGGAGACCGATCGGATGAGGGGAACACCCTCATACCTTTCATTTTCTTTTTTCTAACATCCCAACTCCACAATTCTCTCAACCCTTTAAACATTCATCCGACTTCCCTTTGATTTATACCAAGAAACCGAGGTAAAGATCGTATTATAGTCGTGTTCATCTTCTTTTCTCGAGTCATTTACAAGAAAATGAGGTCTCAAATGAAAAATGGGTGAGAACCCGCGATGAAACCGATTCTTGCATGATCAAGTGATGTATACAAGTTATACAAGGGATCTTGGTCCAAGAAAGGAGTTAAAAGAGTCAAAAACGAATTTTTACGGTTAAATCTTTGTTTTGATGTCTTAACCGAAACCATGAAAGAAATGGCTTGATTGTCGGTGTAACTTGCTTGGTGTGGTGTTATTGTGCTTGTAGGTTTTATAGCTAGTTGCTAGCAAAGACTAGAAAGCAAGATCTTTGCGATCTAAAGCTAGAAACACAAGGTAGTTCGGTTTTTCGTATGATTTGTATGATTTGGACAGATTGTGATAGACTTAGAGTTGGGTCATGAAATTTCACAGAGATGATCTACACATGAAAATAAGAGATCTGTGAAAATTTGGTAATTTTTGGACCAAGGATCAATATTTGGTGAATTTAATGCTCGGTTTTGGCTAAAAATGATGAAAAATAGTTAAACATCATGAAAAATTCTGGAAAATTCCACATAAGCTTTTTATAACATATAAAAGTCACACACAAAATTTCAGATCTGTTGGAGAAGTCTAAGTAGACTTTTCGGTAAAACGAGTTCTAGGGTTTTCTATCTCGGTTTTGGTGAAAATGGCATGAAAAATGAGCTTTTGGTTCTGGAAAAATTACAGGGAACTATGTGGATGGCAAGGGTCATCCCAGAAAAATTTGGGATTTTTCTAAGGTCGTTTGGTATTTTCGACATATTTGGTGTTTAAATGACGTTTAAAAATAGATAAATAAATGTTAAATATAAAAATTAATTCTGGAAATATTTTTATAAAATTCCTTACTGTCAAAAAGTGATTTTTACAAAATTTCAAGATCCGAGACTAAACGGATAATTGTTTGTGCTAAAAAGAACATAAGAACAAACTTTTTAAGCTTAAAACGCGTAAACCGGCAAAGTTCGCCTAAGCGAGCTGACTGGTGTATAAAAACCCTAAAAATGGACTATTTTCATGAAACTAAGTTAATCAAGTAAAAATAAATCATCCGAAAATAATTCGGATGATTTTGGTAATTTTACCCGATTTAGCAGTTTCCGGTGTATTAAAGACGGAAACGGGCCCCGCGGCCAAACGGGGTGTCTAAACCGAGCTCTAATTTCACCACTTTAATTAAAATATCAGTAACAACTATTTTCGGGTCGTGTGTGACCAAACTCATTTTTTTGAAAACATAAAAAAAAACGGATACACGCAAAACGGGAAAACAAACTAAAGGTAGTTTTGACTAAAGAACTCTAAGTGATATCATAATCTAAGTCCTGAGAAGTGTTTCGGGGTTAACATTGTCCCCGGATCGTGTACGGTACTGGGTTAACAGTGTCCCCAGACGTACCGGTTAACACGAATTTAAGTTATATTAATAGAAATTGTATAGTAACGACTTAGGAATCGTATTACAGATCCGGACCGGTAGCCGTGCACAGTGTTACATATTTGCTCATGAAAAGGTGAGTTTCACGAGCCCCTTTTTACTGAACTGTTTCAAATATTTTCCCGGGGCGGAAAGCATGTTATTATTTAAATGTTTAAGTACATACTGATCGCATGGAAATGAATGTATTTATATAATGTTTATTGTACGGGAATCGTACGGTAATGTATTAAGATGGTAATTGTCTGAGTTTCTAACATTGTAAGGCCCGAAACAGTGTTCTGGGTTAACAGTGTCCCCAGAGGTTATTAAATGTGTTTCTGGGTTAACAGTGTCCCAAGAGGTTATTGAATGTGTTTCTGGGTTAACATTGTCCCCGGAGTGAGTACAGTACTGGGTTAACAGTGTCCCCAGATAATATTATATTTTGATATTGATATATCATGGTTTACTCGAATAAGTGAAACTCACCAACTATTCGTAGTTGACCCGTTTTCTTTACATGCTTTCTAGGTACCCCCAAATTGGAATGAGTGATACGTGCTTGATGATGTGTGCTATTTTGTGAAAGCTTAAGGATCTTTATTTTGAATTAAATATGTTAATGTACTATCGGTAAAACTTATTTGTTAACGCCTAGACGGTAACGAAACTCGGAACAATGTAATACGTTGTAAATTAATGTAGTGGTGTTTTCTTTATAAGCAATGCTGTTGATATCAGACGTGTCTGTTGCATCCCGTTTACGTTTCCGCTGCGGTTACGGGGTGTTACATTGAAGCTTCATTTCGTGTTGAGTATGATTTGGCTAAAGCTACTAATAAAGGCAAGTCAAAAATAGAAAAGCCTTGGATTGAAAAGGTGGTTAAAGCTTCTGTGCAAGCTGATGAATCTAGCCATGTAGAGGTTTTTGAACAAGCTTTTGAACCTATTGAACAACCGATTACTATTGAAGATGATAAGGCTATTGAGGAAAAAGAGGAGAATAAAGAAGATGATGATGAAATGCTGGATTTTGATGGTACTTATGATGTTTTGATGATTTGGATGATGACAACACACCACAAGGTGGTGCTAGTTCGGTTACTGGGAAGTCTACTAAGAAATTTGAACCTACGGGTGGTGATGTTCAAAAAGATGATCCACCACAGGAATCAAAATCTGATAAAGTATCGGCGGACAAAACCATGGAGGAATTAGAAGAGTTGGTAACTTCTAATATTTTAATTACAAGTATGGTTGAGGAACTTGAAGAATGGGAGATTCCAATCGATAAGTCTGAACTGGCGAAGATGTTGGATGTTCCAATGGACGACTTGACATTTAACTTTTGGAAAGATATTCCAGAACCTGACATTGATGCTGATTTGTTAAATACTGATGTCGAGTTTATGGATCAACCTGAAGCAGTCAAGTATGTTGGTGAAGAAGAAGAGTTTGATAAGTTTGATGAAGTATTCAATGAGGAAATTGAGATAGAGCCAAATCTGAACAAGCATGCCAAAAAGTTTAGTGAAGATGAAATTAAAAGTTGGTTTCTTGATCGAGTTGATATTCCAAAACAAGTTTTCAAGAATCCTGTGAAGTATTACAAAATGACTGGAGTGGATACTGCAATGGGTAAGTGTTTGAGCTTTTGCTTATCTGAGCAAAATCAAGAAGAATGGGATTAGAAGATTATTTGGAGTGCAAAACTTCAATAACTTGATGAAATTGAAAAGTTTACCATAGTTCGATGCATACGAGATTTGCATGCATTATGATTTGTTATACAAACCGAAATTGGTCCGGTGGATATCATCTGGAGGTTTATGGTTAATGAAGCGAAACGAGGTTTCAAGAAATGGACACCTCAGAAACCTAAGGTGTTCAAATCGCGAAATCGTAAGAATCCTGAGGAGGAGTTGATCAGAACGTTGGGATATACAAGACCAAAATCGCTTCGTATTATTCCGTTGTACTCAATGGAACTAGATTTTTATCCTTACTTCCTTTGTTGGTCTTATCTGGCGTTGACTGGTGAAGCGAGCATATATTGGGATTGGGGGAATGAAAAGTATGATGTGATGAGAGTTTACGATCCGATGTGGATGATTAATTTCTCGTGGAAAGATATTGAGATATTACATGTCAATAGAAATGAGTGTAATGATGAGAGTGTGAAGACTCAAGCCAGCAAGTTTCAGAAGGTTGTGGATTTGTGCTATGACAAGAAGATACATTCTGGTATAGCTTGGGAGAGCGGTTAGTGATGAACAGGAGAAGTTTGAAGCTGAACGTGAAACAATGATTACAGATCGAGTTACAGAGGCTTCTTGGAACAAATTTCAATACAAAGACATGGGTGTTTCCAGGCATACTTTTAAGAAAATGTCTACAAAGCCATCGTTTGAGGAAACTATGAAGGAATATCGAAAGAGAGTTTTCGGGATTGATTAAAGACCTTGCAATATCCAAGGGGGAATTTGTTAGAGCATTTTTATCTAATGCTATGTCTAGTGGGCTTATAATGTCATTCGTATGTTTGTCAAGGGCTAAATTGTCAATAGATGAAATATTGTATAGCGGAACGTATAAGTCAAGGACGTATAAGCTTATACGCCCGTATCAGCTTATACGGATCCTCAAACTTGTACGCTACACTGTTCATCTATATATTGTGTGTTCATGTTTAAATTTGATCTGTTGTAACATTTGAGATTCAGTTTCTACTTTCATTGTGAAATCAATATACTGAGTATTAAGAGTGTTTGTCTTGTAATTGCTTTATGATATATTTCCTCTATATCATATCGTATAGTAAATATAATCGTTTCGGTCCTAATCATTACAATTCTACGTACATGATGTTTAGCATGATAAGGATCATGGTCCTACAATAAGATTAAGGAAGATAAACCTAGCTTCCAATTTGCAAATGCTCTAATTGCACCAATGGGGAACCTGTCAACAAAGAACCAACAACAAGTCCCCATAATTGAAAAACCAAATGGATTTAATGTTGAAACCCTAAGAGTATTTGTGGCTAGTCAGTCTGGAAGTCAAAGTGGGCAGTCAAGATTTAATGTTTAATTGGTGGACGATGGTGATTATCAAGCTCTCGTCTCAATGTTCACTGATTCTTACAATGAATTTATGGCCAAGAATTTAATTCACCCAAGTTTACTACAAGAAGATCTTGAAAAAATTGATGTTGATGATTTAGAGGATATGGATCTCAGGTGGCAAGCTGCCATGTTGGCTGTGAGAAGCATATGGCTATATGACAGAACTGGATCTTTGGTGTCTGGACCCAATGACAGAATTGGCTTTGACAAGTCAAAGGAAATTTGCTACAATTGCCAACTACGAGGTCACTTTGCTAGAAAATGCAACCAGGCAAGACAGTTTCATAACAACCAACAAAGAAACTAGTTCCAATACCACAATCAAAATCAAGGCCAACAAAGAGAGTTCAACAACAACAACTTTCAGCAACAAAACCATCAACAAATAGTCCCACAACAACAACAACCATTTCAAAGAAACCAATAAATCCCTCCACAAGCTCCTACCAATATAAACAGAAACAACGCCAATCAGCCAATAAACCAAGGAAATGTTGCTTTGGCTCAACCACAACAAGATGTTGTGTTTGACTGGAGTAACCATGCTGAAGATATTGAGAATGCTAATGTGGAATTCATGGAAAAGATTTGAAATGAAGTTGAGTCCTCTTCATCTCAGTTACATTCATATCCCACAACCTTTGAATTACTTGAAATGAATGATACTTTAAGAAAGGAAGTTGGTAAACTGCAAACTGAATGTTTTAAGATACAGAGCATGATAAGTGTCTAAGAAATGAGTGAGCTTGTCTTGTCCGTTTCGGATCGGATCTTAATCAATCATGTCATAACTCACACAAAATTAATCGTGTTGACAAGAGAGTTAATGACGGGTTACTATGTTTAGAAAGATGACCGTTTGTTAGAGGCGGAATCAATAACAAACATACGGTTGCAATGAATATTCAAAATACGAAGACACACGGAGGATTCACTCAAAAGATTTCCATTTATATAACGTTAATCATACAAAAGGATAATCGATTAGGGTTTAGGAGGAATCCTAGGACAGCCGTCACACACACAATATTCTCTTAATTAATGTGTCGGTCTTATCCGTATTATCTCCTATTTTTCGTGTGTCCTTGGCGGCGTGCCCTAATTATTCTATTTATAGGCCTGCCAACCTAGGACAGGTTGTCATTCCTTCTAGAAACCCTATCCGATAGTACATATTCAATTTACATATTCAAAAATTATACTAAGTGTAAAACAAGTCTTCCGGGTAGGCTTTTCATTAAACTTCAGTCTCCGAGTACGCAGCGTACTCGGCCTTCCTTCAGACTTGGTAAACATAGAAGTGTACTCGGAATCAGTTTCCGGGTAGACTTTACTTAACAAATATTTTACTAAGTAAAATATTCACCGAGTAGACTTCAATCTTCTTGAATTTATCAAACTTTGCTCGACAAATCCTTACGAGCAACCTTGTTCTTCTACGATCCTGTTCGGCTCATTGTTAGTTAAACAACTTATTGATAAGGCGTACTCGGGAGTACATACCTTACTCGAGCCGAACCTTACTCGATATAACTTAGAGATATTCCATCAACTCATCAAGTATACTCGGACCATAATTATTAAAGAATACCTTGCCCGGTCTTCCAATTGCTTGGCTTCTTGGACTTGGTTGACCATACCTTACTCGGAAGAGTAAAATACTTGGTCTTGAAGAACAACTCTGCTTGACAAAGTGAACCTTACTCGGATATGCCAAATAGATGAACCTTACTCGGAAATCACCAAAAAGCATACCTTGCTCGGATATCCACTTAAGAAGATTATTTGAAGTAAACCGTGCCCGGAAGGCAAAATCTCGTACTCGGCTAAGTAAAAGCTTACTCGAAGGTCCAAGGTGTACCCGGATTCAATACTTAGCAGTTTCTGAGGAGGTTGAGAAGATTCCAATCTTCAATATTCTTCATTTAGGTCAAATCTCCTCATTTGGGTCAAACTCTTGACCCAACAATCTCCCCATAGATTGGAACACCTCAGCTGACCCAAAACATTCTATGGTTACTTACACTTAGCAAAATACACATAAAATTTCATAATTGAATTACATAAGTAAAAATTACATAATCAAAGGTTTGTCCGAAGACATTACAAAGCAAAGCCTATTCTATCTCATTTGTCTTTTCCTCTCATTGTAGGCTGCTGGTCTTCTATCACAGATGCTGCCCTTTCCTTGAATATATTGAGCACTTGGTAGTGAGTGTGTCCTTCTTGTATCACCAAGTCTCTTATATCAGCAAGATCATCATTATGTAGGCATGTCAGATCTGCATCCTTCTTGATTGTTGCCAAGGCCTTCCCATCTGAATTCCTCAGCACATAGTAGCCAGTGTCTTCTTTGTATTCAACTTCTGTAATGACACCATTTTTCTGCACTGTGTAATTTGGCTTTCTCATCCTTCTTCCCAAGCTTATACAAGTCTCCATGTTGGACAGAGGATTTTGATCTTGGACTCTCATCTGGTAGTTCAGTTCAGCCCTGTCCATTTTCTTCAGTTTTTCTGTCCTCTTTGACTTGTGAAGTTGGATCAGTCTCCAACTTCTCTTTTCTTTCAAAAATTTGAACCCATCAGCAGCCTGTTATTGCAGATAGTTAGATAAGTCATTCATTTGTCTTCCTGCTGATCTGTCTCTGTCCCTAAAATCATATAAGTGAAGCGACTCCATTCTTCTTAGTTGTTCTTCGTTGTATTCTCTGAAGTCACTTCTTACAACAATCTATCGTAACTGCCTACTTTCCATTATGACTTTCAAAGAATCAGTAACTGAGTCATAGTAAAGCTCTCTTGGTAGATCCACATCAGACTGTGGTCCATATGATCTTTGTTGTGCAGAGCTACTTGACTCACCTCTTCCACCATAACCTCTTCCTCTAGGGAATCTCTGATGAAATGGTGGTCTAATAGGAATGGACTTTCTTGGCTTTTCAGGACCCAAATTAAAGAATTTTCTATATGTGGCCTCCACCATTTCATTTGGTAAATTTTCAAGCTCTCTCACATTCACCCCATGCTTGTGAAGCTCATTCAACATCTTTGCCATTCCCACTGTATTTGCTGATCTGGCTGGTACAAACCTGCCATCTGCATAATACCTTGGGTTTTCACCCTCCTTTAAGGCCTTTTCCCATTCTGCCTTCTGGATATAAAATAAGTCTTTCAGATCAACCTTTTCCAGGGCATTGAAATAAGCTTCAGTCATGCCTCTTTGATGTATCATTATGTTCCTGAGGATGTTTATCATTTCCTCATTCTCCCATGGCAAGAACTTCTCTTCATCAGACTCAGGCTCAGGCTTTTCTGGCTAAGGGATAGGAGTTTCATCAATTTTCTCTAGTTCCTTCTCTTTCTCCCTCACAGTCTTGATTCTTCTTCTTTTCACAGGTGGCTCACCATCAGTTTCTTTCATAATTGAGCTCTCAGTTTGGACCCTTTTCATCTCTTTCTTTTTCATTTTGGAATATTGGTCAAATACTGCCTCTTTGCTCAAGTTTCTCACAACCTCAGGCTTTATCCCTTTCTCAATCAGATAACCACGCATTCCATCATACTTTTTCTTTAATTCTTCCAATTCAATCTTATCATCTTGTTTCACAAACTTTTCTGCAACTATCTCTTTCTCACTGTTATAAAGATCTTGAATTTGTTCAGCAGTGTATTTTTCTAAAGCAGCTTCAGGATAGCCTCTAACTTTCAAAAAAGTTTTATGGTGCTCAGTATTTTTCTTTCTTTTCTCAACCTTCTTTAGGACTTCCTCTGCATTTATTTCAATTATGCCCCTTTGAATATAAGTCATTTCAGCTTGAGGGGTCTCAGCAGTAGAGCTTGTGTCAACTTTCTCACCTCCTTGGTCAGGGTGATCATCACCCTTTCCATCAGACTCCTCAGAGTCATCCTCCCCATCATCTGATAGATCATTCATGGCTATCTCTTTACCCTTTTCTTTTCTTCTCATCACCTGTTCTTTATCCTCTTGTTCATCACTTTCAAACTCATCAATCTCTCTAAATAAGTCTTCCAATTCAGAGTCATGCTCTACCCTCTTGGAACTAGCTTCTTGATCATCAATTGGCTCAGTGTGTTCTAGTTCCTCAGTAGCAGCATTCACATTCACATTCTCCACATCATTTCTTCATTTACAATCTCAGTCAACTCTTATGTCAGCACATTCTCAACATCATCATTCACATTCATTACAGATTCATCACTTTCATCATATTCATTCATGATCCTCATCAAACCATCAATATTTTCAGCACTTTCAGCATCAGTCACATCATTTTGATCCATATTCTCCCCCCGTTTTGGGGCAGCTGAGGTCTTCTCAACCTCCTGCACCAGGGTTCGAATTAACAATTCAGCATCAGCTAACTTTTTCAATAACAGTTCATTTTCATTTGTTAGCTCTTCATTCTTTCTACACAACTCAACATTTTCATCCCTAACCTCCTCGACTCTCCTCTTCAATATATCATTCTCCAACATTAGTTCATATAATACAAAGTGTGCTCGAAACCAAATTCTAGCAGACAGTGTACTCGGAAAGTTGGGTTTTGAAAATTACCAAGTATATTAAAGGAACACAAGTGTACCCGAAATAGAAAGTGTGCTCGGAAAACAAAGTTTGCCCGAAAACACTTGTAATTTCAAAGAAATCATAAACACATATATCACAGAGCATGCTCGGAATGAAATTAAACACATAAACATTTAAGTGTGCAATAGTCTAAAATTTCATAGAGCTTGCTCGAAAATCCTAAGTTAGCATAATGCTTGCTAGGATAAACACATTCAAACATCAGGTATGCCCTTGTTCGAGGGAACTTATTATTTCAAACCATACCCGAAAAATGACAAACTTAAACAGTAACATCTAAGCGTTCCCGGAAAGATTAACAAACCTTTCCTAACAACATATTCACTCAAAGCTTACTCGGTACACTCATTTTAAGTGCACAAAGTTTGCTTGAAAACACAATCAACATATTACATGCATAGCTTATTCGAAGCTAACATAAAATATGCATAGCTTACTCGAAACAAGATTTTCTTGTTAACAGTTAGCTATTTCAACACATAATCATCTCAAGACTTCAAGCTTGCTCGGAAAGTGAGTACAACAGTGTAAACACTTCAAAGCATGCCCGAAAATCATAAAGTTAGTCAAAAATGACTAAGCTTACTCGGAAAGGTTGAAAGTTGTCAAACCTTACTCGAAACAACATATTCACACATAATCAACTGTTCTGTACTCGGAAAGGTTGTAGTTCAATAACCTTACCCGAAAATACATATTCAAACAGTTTGTGCTTGAGAAGGTTAGAAATCATCCAACCTTACTCGAACTTACATATTCAGACATAATCAACTGTTTTGTACTCGGAAAGGTTATAATTCAATAACCTTGCCCAAAAATACATATTCAAACTATTTGTGCTCGAGAGGATTAGAAATCATCAAACCTTACTCGAACTTACATATTCAGCCCATTTTAGGCAAAATGCAACACTTTTTGACTTAAACCATTTTTCAAAGACATTTCTAAGTTATGTTTCATTTCAGAACATAGTTTAAGAGCAAATGGTGCATTAAGAGATCAAATTTCAGTTATACTTCACTTCAAAACAATTTCTTTTATAAACTGAAAAGATCTCAGGAATGGGATCATATTGACTAAGTAGCTATCTCATTACTTCACTCTCAGCATTATTATGACAACTTAGATATGTTAACAGCAGGTATAAACTTAGCATGATTTTCATCTCTTTGGTGATATGATTAAGATTCAATTTGAGCATAATGCAATAATGGTCAACACTGTGCTATGATGCCTCATATCTCTTCTCAAAGCTTATTTGGCTTTCCCCAGATCACCCCAATTTGACTCCAACCTCCTGTATTTGGTCAAAAATAGTTTCTTATGACAGAACTTATTGTATTTTTGGACTTTTGTTATTCAAACATATAGAGGTTGAACGTTGGACTTACAGTTAGCAACATGCCTTTCATTCAAGATGAGACATATTTTGTCAACATCTTTGTAGTTCTTGTTGTAACCCTCTTGTTTGATAAAATATTTAAAACACTTATCAACTTTTGGTTGATTTATTCATTCTTCCCCTTGTTTTTGATATTTTCACAAATTTTCTAAAAACATGTTCTTTGTCATATATAAAAAAAATGTTTCATTTTGGTTGACCAAATAACAACAGGCTTGTGTATGACTGGGTAATCACTTTTCTGCCATATCATTCGGAGAGATCAATCTTGAGACGTGCAAAACAACTATGCATCTCCACATAAAGATTAGCATTTTCATTATGTTTATATCACCTTAGATTTTACATCTTCATGGGAAAGCAACCATACATGTTAATGACTATACTAAGGCCTTTTTAGCCTATTAATTCCATATGATCAGCTAAGTAGTCAATGTACTATCATTTCCCAGAAATACAGTTTAATATTCAATCACCCCAATATCTCTTCATTGTCAGGTTAATGGCTATCCTGTTTGACCAAAAGCGGTCAACAGGACAAAACATACATGTGAATATATGTCATTTCAAAGTCAGAGCTAATGACATAGTTTTAAGTGAAGGAATAAGAAACAAGTCATAATTGCCCCAAATGCATTCAGTTTTCAGGTCAATGGCTATCCTTTGAATCTATAGAGATTTAAGGACCAAACATACACAAGTGCATGTCCTTCCAACTGGGCAAAAGACATAATTTTCAGCAAAAACAACTGTTTGAGATCTTTCCCTTTAAAAATCCTCCTTTTAAGCTTCTTAAAAGCTTGAACTGAATAATCTTATCATATCTCCACACCATTTATCAACTTGCTCATGTTTTGACCAAAATATAGTATTTATGCAAAATTCATTATAAATTTCATTGAATCACATAATTTTGACATAAAACACATTTTGACACAAACAGTTGCATCACATACTCAAATCTTAATCATTCTATCATCATCAAGAAAAATAGACTGTAATATCATTCAATGTCTATTCTACCTTAACAACTTCAGAAGATCAGATTAAGAACATATTCAAGTAACCATAAACATGTGATTACCCATGACATTATATAAGCAATTAATCTCACCTAAATAGATCAAATTACTTATCATAACATCAGATCAGTTTACAAGATAGTCAAGTATTATCATCAAATTCAACCAAATTGCACAAATATTTACTCAAGTACCTATCAGTTAACATCAAAACAGTGACATAATCAAAACATATTGAACAACATATTCAGCAACATATTCAACAACATATTCAACTTGTGTAACCTCTTCTAAAATATTCAAGTAGCACATAGAGGTACACAACTAAGCACACATCCTTAATCAGATTTCATCAGAGTTGATCATCCCCAGGGCTTTCAAAAGAAAGTTGAACCTGGTTCTATCAAGTGGTTTGGTGAATAGGTCAGCCAGATTATCACTTGTATCAACTCTTTGCATGTCAATCAAACCCTTTTCACTACAATCTCTGATGAAGTGATTTCTGATTTCAATATGCTTAGTCTTAGAATGTTGCACAGGATTCTTAACAGTAAAATATGCAGCAGTATTATCAATCAGAATAGGGGTGTTTAGAAAGTTCAAACCATAGTCCAGCATCTGATTCTGAATCCAGAGAACTTGTGCACAGCAGGCAGATGCAGCAACATATTCAGCTTCTGCAGTGGAGATTGACACTGTGGTCTGTTTCTTGCATTGCCATGACACTAGTCTTTCACCCAAAAACTGGCATCCTCCTGATGTTGACTTTCTACTCATATTACATCCATCATAATCACTGTCTGTATATGCTATCAGATCAAAGGATTGGTTCTTTGGATACCAAATCCCTAAGTCTGGTCTTCCCTTCAAATATCTGTCTTTTCACAGCATTCATGTGGGAGACTTTTGGATTTGACTGGAACCTAGCACATACACACACTGCAAACATGATATCTGGTCTTGTTGCAGTCAGATACATCAGAGATCCAATCTTTGCTCTGTATTCATGTTCATCAACTGACTCCCCCTTTTCATCAGCTATCATCTTTTCTTTGGTGTCCATTGGAGTTGAGGCAGTCTTGTAGTCATGACAGTTGAACTTATTCAGAATGTCCTGCACATACTTAGCTTGGTGAATGAAGATTCCTTCATCCTTTTGTTGAACTTGTAGTCCCAGAAAGAAATTCATTACACCCATGGAACTCATGCTGTACTTGGACTTCATCACCTCTTCAAACTCCAAACACATATTTTCATTTGTAGATCCAAAGATGATATCATCAACATAGACTTGTACAAGCAGCAAATCTGACCCTTGTCTTTTGTAGAAGTGTGTCTTGTCAATGGCTCCCCTTGTGAAGCCATTTTCAAGTAAATGAGTTAATAACTCATCATACCATGCTCTAGGAGCCTGATGTAATCCATAAAGGGCTTTGTTTAGCTTATACACCCTGTTTGGATACATGGGATCCTCAAAACCTGGTGGTTGAGTCACATACACTTCTTCATCAATCTTTCCATTAAGGAATGCAGATTTGACATCAAGCTGGAATACCTTAATGTTCTTTGAGGCAGCATATGCAAGAAAAATCCTTATAGCTTCCAGTCTTGCAACTGGTGCAAACACTTCCTCAAAGTCTATCCCTTCCTTTTGAAGACATCCCAGTGCTACAAGTCTAGCTTTGTTCTTAATCACCAAACCCCTTTCATCCCTTTTGTTTCTGAACACCCATTTGGTTCCTATTGCATATCTGTCATGTGGCTTGTCTACAAGATCCCATACATGTAAATCTCTAAACTCAGCCAATTCCTCTTGCATTGCCTCTACCTAACTATTGTCTTTTAAAGCTTGAGCAATATTCTTTGGTTCTAATTGGGATAGAAAGCAAGAGTACAGACAGATGTTAGCTATCTCAGAATGACTTCTTGTTACTCTTTCATGCAGGTCACCAATGATGTTTTCAGCAGGATGATTCTTTTCAACAGTAGGAGTTTGTATTATCATATTTGTAGACAAATTTGTGTCAAGATTTGTTTCATTGATTTCAGGTTCTTCAATGATCAAATCAGCTTCTGCATCATGAAACTCTGGTGCTTCATCATTATGTTGTCTTGAAGTGGATGCACCATTGTTTCCCAGATTCAAACTTTGAAACAAGTCTTGAAATCTTGCTGTTGTTGCAGCTTCTTCATCATTTGTTTTGTTGCCTATGTCACTCCCATTATGAACATGATCATTTTGTACATCAGTACTATCTTGACTTGTCATTTCCTGATCTTGTTCAATGTCATTGTTTGAGGAGCTACTCACAAAAGTGTATTCTTTTTCTGTTCTAGCAACTTTCTTCCACAATTCTTCCAAGTCCAGTTCTTTCTTCTTATTTTCTTCAAGTACACTGGTCTTATAGAATGTTTCATCAAAGTCTTCAGAATAAATCTTGAATGACTTTATCAATTTTCCATGATCAAACAGCCATGTTGCACCACTGACTGTGTTGAATTGATTCTCATTAAAAATAATGTCAGATGACTCTATTACACTCATGTGATCTTTCACATAAACTCTGTAAGCCTTTGAGTGAGTAGAATATCCAACAAAGAAACAGTCTAGTGACTTAGTTTGAAACTTGTTCAAATAGTCTCTAGTGTTTAATAAGAAACATTTGCAGCCAAAGGGCATGAAGAACTTGATGTAAGGCTTTCTTTTGTTGAAAATCTCATATGGAGTTTTATCATGCCTTTTGTTCAAAAGCACTCTGTTCTGAACATAACAAGCAGTGTTGATTGCTTCAGCCCAGAATGTGACAGGTAGGTTAGCATCAGCCAACATGGTTCTTGCAGCTTCTATTAGTGTTTTGTTTCTCCTTTCTGCAACACCATTTTGTTCAGGAGTTCTTGGAGCTGAAAATTGTTAAAGTATTCCTTTCATAGCACAAAATTCTTCCATAACTCCATTCTTGAACTCAGTACCATTGTCACTTCTCAGCATCTTCACTTTCTTAATCAGCTTGTTTTCAATCATTGTGACACAACCTTTAATCAACTCAGCAGTCTCATCTTTAGTGCTTAGGAAATAAACCCAAGTATATCTTGAATAGTCATCAATGATCACCAAACAGTATCTTTTCTTTCCAATACTTGGTACACTCACAGGACCAAAAAGATCCATGTGAAGTAACTCAAGTGGTTGATCAATTGAGTTGATGAGCTTTGTTTTATGAGTAGACTTGTGTTGTTTTCCCTTCTGACATGAGTCACAATGATCATCTGACTTAAATTCTCTTGTAGGTAAACCAATCACATGTTCACCCTTGACCAGTCTATTCATATTCTTTAAGTTCACATGACACAACTTCCTATGCCACATTTTAGATTCATTTTCAGTGGCTTTGGACACAAAACATGCACCACCTCTTGAAATAGCATTTTTCGTATTCAACTCATATAAGTTGCCATTTCTTGGTGCCATCATCATAATCATTTCAGGTGGGATCACAAACTCAGGTTTTAAGATGAAACAATGAGAATCATCAAAACTGACTTTGTAACCCTTATCACACATTTGAGATATACTCAACAAATTGTATTGTAGTCCCTCAACATGAAAGACATTGTCAAAAGACACCTTCCCATTTGTCAATATCCCTTTACCCACAATCTTTCCTCCATTTTCATCACTCCCAAAGGCAACTGGACCCTCATACTTCTCTACATAATTCATAAGTGACCTCTTGTCACAAGTCATGTGCCTAGAACAACCACTATCCATATACCATATATTATTCAATGGAGTGGCCTGTTCCTTCACAAAGAGAAATTTGATTAGTTCAGTGATGAGATGCAAGCTTATTCAACATGCAACTTATCAGTGTCAATTTTAGTGGCAGCTTGGGAAGTGAGTGTAGTATGTTTAGGATCTTCATGAGTGATCTCCAAGTTGTCTGAATGGTCAGTTTCATACCCACACTCTCTTGGTGTCTTGACAAGTGAAGCTGAATTGTCAAGCTCAACTGGGGCAGTTCTCTTTTCTTGTAAGACATAGTCCTTAGATTCTGAGAGGTCTCTTACATCAGTCACAGCTTCAACTTTAGCTTCAGTTCTAGGTTTCCATGTGAAACCTTGTGGTTCATATCCATGTTTTAACAAGAACTTTTCATCACCAGTGAGTGCAGCCTGTTTCTTCTTTCTTTGATATACAAATTTTCCTTTTGATTTCTCACTGCCTGATGATTCTTGTGACTCATCAGACTTGACTGAATGAGTATTCTTGGTGAATTTCTATGACTGGTTTTCCCTTATCACCTGCTTTTGCTTCTGAGGTGATTTACTTCTCACATTTTCAGTCATATGCATCTTCTTCTTTGTCTCAGCCCTCACTTCAACTCTTGTCTCTTTTCTATTCACATTTCCCTTTCACAAATACATTGCATACTTCTCTTTGTACAAAACAAAATCTTGACCAAACTTTGTTCCATTTGGAACATGAAATGGCTGAAACTTGAGTCTCTCATTACATGAATCAGTATGGTGTCCATATTCATCACACTTTCTACACCACACCTTTCTTTTGAACATCTCATGTTCTTGTGGTTTCCTGAATCTTTCACTTGGTTTGGGCTCTCTTACACCAATTGTCTTTTTGTTTTTCAGATTGTCAAAATCAATGGAGAATGGTACAAACTCAGCCATTCTGATGTCACTTCTTTCCACATTCCTTTTAACAAAGACAACCTTTTTCAAGTTCAGTGGTTGATCATCTTCATTCTCTCTATATCTTGACTTCCTTCTTTCATATTCCTCAACAGTTTCTACCTCTCCCACATCAAAGTCTTCAACACTTGAAAAGATAGGATAAATAGGAGTAAAATATTCTATATCCATTTCTTTCTTATTTACCTTCTTTTTCTTGTTCTTTTCTAATTTTTCCAAAAACTTTTTGCTTGGAGGTCTGACAGCATTGTAACATACATTCTTCTTTTCACTAATGTCAAATAAACATGTTCACTTTTCATTTGTTCATTCATTCTTTTCATTTTATGTGTAACTGGAGGATACTTTGGAAGTTGATCAACAGCTTCAGGCTTTCTATATTTTCTTCCTTTTTCAGCAGCTTGAATTTCTTTTTCAGTAATTTGATCACTCAAATCACTCAGATCATCTTGATCTAATTCATCTGAATCAAAGTCATCTTCAGAGACTTGAACTCCAATTGACTTTTCCTCTTTCATTTCTTTCTTCATAACAAATTCACCATCTTCACTCACCTCAACATTCTTGTACAAATCTGCAACATCTTCTTTGTCTTGAAACACATCTTTGAATTGTTGTAGATAAGCACTTCTCTTCTCTTTGTCAACTTTAGGCATAAAGTTGTTGTTGAATGGTGGTGGAACCGCCTTGTATTTTTCATCTTCATTTACTTTGTTCAGAATTCCACAAATGTTTCCAGTTGAAACTAAGTTCTTTAGGAATTTATTTTCAGTTTGCAGCTTTGTATTCAGCACCTTTTCATCAATTACCATCTTCTTCAACCCACTAATTTCTGTTGTGAATCTTGTCTGAGCTCTATAGCTATTCATACAATCCTCTTCCAAACTTTTAATTCTTTCCTCACTAACAATCTCACTTGTCTCATAAGCATTGATAATGCTTTGCTTCTTAAAACACTCGCTTTCCAACTTACCAATCTTTTCTTTTAATTCATTGACAAGTTTAGGTAAATCAGCATTAGGATCAGAATGTACCTTAGATGAAGATGCAGAGTCTATGGCCATGAATGCCACATTAGCTCTTCTGATATCATCTGCTATATCTTCCTCATGGTTACTCCAGTCAAAGCTTCCCTCATGCTGAGTAGTTACTGCCACATTGCCTTGATTTCTTGGTTGATTTTGGTTTGCTGGAATGTTTTGAGTTGCAGGGATTTGAACAGCTTGATTTTGATTGTTGTTCATTTGATATACTTGATTCTGATTCATGCCCTGCTGGTTGTTCATCTGAGGCTGATAGTGGTTATTAAAATTGGGATTGAAGTTGTTGTTTGGATGGAAGTTGTTGTTGTTGGGATTGAATCCTTGGTTATTGTTGAAGTTCTGCTGGTTATTGTTTCTATGCACATTCTGCTGGTATTGTTGTTGGTTTCTAAGCTGTTGGAACTGATTGACTTGAAAGTTCCTTGGCAAATTGCACTCTCTTGCAAAGTGTCCAGGCTGTTGACAGTTGTAGCAGATAGCCTTGGACTTATCAAATCCTATTCTCTCATTTGGACCAGAAATTAGTGATCTACCAGTTCTGTTGAACAGTCTTTTGCTTCTTAATGCCAACATTGCAGCTTGCTATTTGAGATCCATGTCTTCAAGGTCATCAGCATCTATTTGTTCCAAATCACCCTGCACTACACTTGTGTGAATTATGTTTTTGGCCACAAATACATTGTAGGACTCAGTGAACATAGACATTAGGGTTTGTGCATCATTCCCTTGAACATGCCCTGTACCAGCACTTTGAGCATTTCCATTTCCCACAGAAACTGAATCATCATCAATTAATTGAACATTAAATCTCTGTTGACCACTTTGATTGCTTGAACCACCTCTAATGAAAGACCTAGCAGTCTCATTGTTGTGATCACTTGGTTCTTCAATGATGGGAATTTGTTGTTGATTATTTGTTGTAAGATTCCCCATTGGAGCAATTAAAGCATTTGACACATTGAAACTTGGTTTATCTTCCTTGATCATTTCATTCTCAATCATTTCAAGTTCAGCAGCTTGAAGAAAACATACTACATCATCCAATTTCAATTCATTGAAATTTTGCTTTTGAAGGATGAACTTGCAAGCAGTATACCATTCTTTTGGCATTGAGTTAAGCAACTTTGTATTTAAATCGAAGTCAGTCATTACATAGTCAGTTGTTCTCAACTCATTCACAATACTCAGAAAACGTTCTAGTATTGACTTCAACCTTTCACCATCTCTATACTTGAATCTTTCTTACTGTTGCTTCAGTCTTTGCTTCTTAATGTTCTTCAATTCAGTATTCCCTTCATACATCTCAAGGATTGCATCATACATGGCCTTAGCACTTTGATGATGTGCAACCTTTGTGAGGATTTCCCAAGACAGACCAAGTTTGAGCATAGCCAAAGCCCTGTCATCAACCTTTCTCATTCTCTCTCTAACAGCAGCAATAGCATTTGCATTAGCACCTTCTTCAACAGCAGCTTGTGGTCCATTCTTGATAGAATTCCACATATCCACATCATTATAACAAACAGCAACCTCAAAAAGCACTTTCCACTTGGTAAAGTTCTCCTGACCATACAATCTAGGTATCTTATTAGTAGACACCTCTTGTTCCTCATATCCAGACATTTTCTTAAAACAAAAGTTAAGCTTTTATCGAAAATAGAGTAAAATAATCAGATCTGAGAATAAATTCTGAGATCTGAGGTGTCTGATATGAATAGAACAAGATTTAACAATAAAAATCAAAGCTTTAAGTGAAATAAGGAAAAGAAAACACCTAAAACTTGTAGATATGGAAGAAAAACGAAGAACAGAGCCTCTGACGTCACAAATCAATCGAACAGTGCTCTGCTTATGTCATTCTTCTTCAAAACTTAATCAGCAACAATCTTTCTAAAAATAGCAGCAACCGGCTCTGATACCACTTGTCTTGTCCGTTTCGGATCGGATCTTAATCAATCATGTCATAATTCACACAAAATTAATCGTGTTGACAAGAGAGTTAATGACGGGTTACTATGTTTAGAAAGATGACCGTTTGTTAGAGGCGGAATCAATAACAAACATACGGTTGCAATGAATATTCAAAATACGGAGACACACGGAGGATTCACTCAAAAGATTTCCATAATTTATATAACGTTAATCATACAAAAGGATAATCGATTAGGGTTTAGGAGGAATCCTAGGACAGCCGTCACACACACAATGTTCTCTTAATTAATGTGTCGGTCTTATCCGTATTGTCTCCTATTTTTCGTGTGTCCTTGGCGGCGTGCCCTAATTATTCTATTTATAGGCCTGCCAACCTAGGACAGGCTGTCATTCCTTCTAGAAACCCTATCCGATAGTACATATTCAATTTACATATTCAAAAATTATACTAAGTGTAAAACAAGTCTTCCGGGTAGGCTTTTCATTAAACTTCAGTCTCCGAGTACGCAGCGTACTCGGCCTTCCTTCAGACTTGGTAAACATAGAAGTGTACTCGGAATCAGTTTCCGGGTAGACTTTACTTAACAAATATTTTACTAAGTAAAATATTCACCGAGTAGACTTCAATCTTCTTGAATTTATCAAACTTTGCTCGACAAATCCTTACGAGCAACCTTGTTCTTCTATGATCCTGTTCGGCTCATTATTAGTTAAACAACTTATTGATAAGGCGTACTCGGGAGTACATACCTTATTCGAGCCGAACCTTACTCGATATAACTTAGAGATATTCCATCAACTCATCAAGTATACTCGGACCATAATTATTAAAGAATACCTTGCCCGGTCTTCCAATTGCTTGGCTTCTTGGACTTGGTTGACCACCTTACTCGGAAGAGTAAAAAACTTGGTCTTGAAGAACAACCCTGCTTGACAAAGTGAACCTTACTCGGATATGCCAAATAGATGAACCTTACTCGGAAATCACCAAAAAGCATACCTTGCTCGGATATCCACTTAAGAAGATTATTTGAAGTAAACCGTGCCCGGAAGGCAAAATCTTGTACTCGGCTAAGTAAAAGCTTACTCGAAGGTCCAAGGTGTACCCGGATTCAATACTTAGCAGTTTCTGAGGAGGTTGAGAAGATTCCAATCTTCAATATTCTTCATTTAGGTCAAATCTCCTCATTTGGGTCAAACTCTTGACCCAACAGAGCTAACATATTAAAACAAAATCAAGAGTTTAGAACAAGACTGTATGGATAGTTATAACATTCAGTCAGGATACACTACTGAGATTGAAGGATTAAAGAAAATGTATTTTGTTGAGAAGTTGAAGAACACCCAACTTCAAGTTGAGGTTGATTTTCTAAAGAATCTTGTGTCCACTGGTAAAGTTTTTGGAAAGTTGAAGAAAATTAAAGAGGAAGATAAGTACAAAGTTGCTCCTCCACCCTTTAATGATAATTACTCATTAAAGGTGGACAATGAAAATAAGTTCTTATCTGATCAATTCATATATGTGTTCGAAGATAAAAAGGATTTGCTGAAAATTATAAAATGGTTGAGGTTGATGAGAAATATGAGTTTGTGATGAAGGTTGTTGAAACAAAAGAAAAATCAGTTGAAAAATCTGTTGGTATACAAGTGTCATTGGAGGATCAAGAGAGTGATTTGTTGAGTAAAGATGATTTGAGTGATTCAAGTGATAAATGCTCAAGTTGTGGGAATTTAAAAGAAACGAAAAGAGTAAACAAAGTTCAAAGGACAAGATCCCTTTGTCACCAAAGATTACTCCAAAGATGAAGTAACACCATGATCGAAAGAGAAGAGAACATAGATCATTTGATCTTTGTGGTGGATCCAAAGGAAAGAAAAACATTGAAAGATTTACAATCAAAGTGTCACCAAAAAAGGCAAGTGTCAAGAACAACAAAAAGAATGAAGAAACCATAAAAAATGATGATATGTTTCTTCTAGTTTATCCAGTTTTCTCTAATCAAGAATTGTTTGATGTTGGAGAGGTGGAAAGCATAGAAGACTATATCAGAAGTGGTCAAGACAAAGAAATGATAAACAAGACAACCCAATCAAGTTGGAGAAAATTAACTTTGTGAAGAGCACTGTGTCAAGAGAAGATACAAAAATTGAGCAATTTTTGCTATTTTCAATCAACTTTAATGGTCTCATTACTCATCAAAAGACTATTGGAGTTGATCCTCCAAGACCTAGTGAAAGATAGAAGAGGAGTAACTCAAGTGAAAAATTCAAAGGACAAGTGTGGTGCAAAGTCTGTAATGTCCATGGTCATCACACTGACTCATGTCAAGAAAGGTTCATTCCTGAACCATTTCATGTCCCTGATCATATAAAATTTGGGCAAGACTTTGCATTTTACACAAAGCAGTACAATGAATACTTGAGTAAGGGTGAGAAGATGATTGATGATCAAATTAAGATTGATGAAGCAGTTGATAAGAAAAGAGAAGTTGTTGACTAGAAAAAGCTCCAATGCTTAAGAAACTAAACATGGCTCAATCTGTTAAGTCTCAAGTTTCTGAAAAATCTGTTCACTCTGAGAAATCAAACTGGTGTGAAAGAGAGAGCAAGCTTAAGAAGAAAATGTTTAATAAGAAGAAATCAACAGAACTCACTGAGATGAAATTTTTTTTGTTGAAGAATGGTTTTGAATCACATGGATTCCTATGGAAGCCAAAATCTGAAACTTAAGTGACTATCATGAAGATAGAGACAGTCATTGAAGAATGTACTAACATAATTCCTATGTTGGAGATTTATATGATATAATCTATAAATCTGATGATTCTTGTGAGCTAGTATATGAGGATCCCAAACCAAATGCAACAGTTGATGAAGTTGTTGATGATATTCAAGTTGAATCATCTTGTGTTTCATCACTTAACTGATTCTTTTACTTTGATTGGTGCAGGAACAGTCCACACCAATGAATGATGTATGGTACTTAGACAGCGGATGTTCCAGGAACATGACCTGTGAAAAAAGATCATTGGTCAACTATGTGGAGAAATTTGAAGAACCAGTTGCATTTCATAGTGATGAAAATGGAGGGAAGATTGTGGGGAAAGACATTCTCACAAACGGAAAAGGTATTTTGATAATGTGTTTTATGTGGAAAGATTAAAATATAATTTTTTGAGGATATCTCAGATGTGTGATAAGGGTTATAAGGTTGGATTTGATGATTCACACTGTTTCATCCTTAAACCCGAATTTGTGATTCCTCTTTATATGATCATGATGATGGACCCTAGAAATGGGAATTTGTATGAATTAAGGATGAAAGATGCCATTTATAGAGGTGGAACATGCTTTGTGTCAAAAGCCACTAAAAATGTAACAAAAATGAGGCACAGAAAGTTTTGTCATGTCAATTTGAAGAATATAACAAACTTGTTATAGGTGAATATGTCATTGGTTTACCCACAAGAGAGTTCAAGCTGGATGACAAGTGCATTTCTTGTTAAAAGGGGAAGCAACAAAAATCATCACACAAAACAAAACTCATAAACTCCATTGAACAAATACTTGAAATGCTTCATATGGATTTCTTTGGTCCTGTAAGAGTTCCAAGCATTGGTAAAAAGAGTTATTGTTTGGTGATTATTGATGATTTTTCAAGGTATACATGGGTTTATTTTGTGAACTCCAAAAATGAGGCTAATGAAATGATTAAGAGCTGTGTGACAAGGATTGAGAACCAACTTGATGCAAGGGTGAAGGTGATGAGAAGTTACAATGAAACTGAGTTCAAGAATGGGATAATGACTGAATTTTGTCAAGCTAAAGGAATCTTTCAACAATTCAGTGCCCCTAGAACTCCTGAATAGAATGGGGTTACAGAAAGAAGGAACATAATATTGATAGAAGCTGCAAGAACCATGCTTGCAGATGCTTACTTGCCTATTACATTTTAGGCAGAAGCAATAAACATTGCTTGTTATGTTCAAAACATAGTCCTTCTCAACAAAAGTCAAGACAATACTCCATATGAAATTTTGTATAAAAGGAAGCCCTACATTGTAACGATTCCGGCAAATCCAGGTATACCCTAGCCGGAATATACTATTTACGTGTTATTTAATACTGATTATATGAGTTATAGTACGTTTATACGAGTATATATGATTCATAGTACGAGTCATACTCGATTATATAGTGAATCGTATTGGAATTACAATTAACCAATGAACGATTATTGAAACCCGAACGAAACGGGAATTACATTATAGACGAAGTATATAATGTTTAAGTGATGTTTACGAAGTATTAATGCTTTGGGATAGGTGAATTATAGCACAGAAAAAGGATTTCGATTTAATGGTACGTCGGTACGCTAAACGAAACCTTTAACACCAAACCAAGCAAGAGACGATCAATCAAGCCGAAAAAGATGCGTAATTATTAATAATATGATGTTTTAATGTCATGGGTTAAGTTTTTTTAAGTTTTTAAATCAGTTTTAGGTAAATTTTATTTTAACCCGAAAAACAACCATTTTATGCTCGTTTTAAGCCGAACTACGAGTTTAAACGAGAAACGAACTGAGCCAGATTATCCACAACATTATCCGGATTGCGTAATCCGAATATGTGGCCTAGAATGGATGTGTGGGCCCCACCCCACCCATTACTTTGGACCGATCGGTCCTAGGGGGTATTATTTACCTCACTTTTTCTTTTTTTATCCATCAAACAAACAAGAACTCTCTCAAATCCTTCAAGTGTTCATCCAAATTCTTGAGTTTTTAACCAAGATCTTCAAGGTATATACATAATTTGAGGCTTGAAGCTTGTTTTTAATTTCATAATTCTTGAGAACAAGAGGTTCCAAGTGAATATGGGTGAAAACCCGAGATGGAACCGATCCTTGCTAGATCAAGTGATGTATACAAGATATACACGGGATCTTGATCCAAGAAACGAGTTAAAAGTGTCAATAACAAAATTTTACGGTTAGAATCTTTGTAAATGAGTTTCCATGTGAAAGACGGGTGAAAACCCGAGATGAAACCTACTCTTGCATGATCAAGAGATGTATACATGTTATACAAAGGATCTTGGTCCAAGAAATAAGTAAAAGAGTCGAGAACGGATTTTTACGGTTAAAACCTTTGTTTTTACTTAAAAACCGACATTATGAAAGAAATGGTTTGATTGTTGGTATAGTTTGCTTGGTATAGTGTTATTGTGCTTGTAAGTGTTGTATCTAGCGGCTAGCAAAGGCTAGAAACCGAGATCCTTGCGATCTAAAGCTAGAAAACACAAAATAGTTCGGTTTTCGTGTGGTTATGAAATTTGGACAGATTGTAGCACGCTTAGAGTCGGGTCACGAAATTTCACAGAGATGATCTACACATGAAAATAAGAGATCTGTGAATTTTTGGTAATTTTTGGATAAAAGATGAATATTTGGTGAATTTAATGCTCGGTTTTGGCCAAAAATGGTGAAAAATAGCTAAACTTGATGAAAAATTCTGAAAAATTTAGGATAAGCTTTTTATAACATATAAAAGTCACCCATAAAATTTGAGCTCAGTTGGAAAAGTCTAAGTAGGCTTTTCGGTAAAACGAGTTCTAGGGCTTTCTAGCTCGGTTTTGGGTGAAAATGGCTTGAAAAATGAGTTTTAAAATCTGGAAAAATTCCAGGAAGTTATGAGGATGACAAGGATCATCCCAGAAAAATTTGGGATTTTTCTAAAAGTCTTTTCGTATTTTTGACATATTTAGTGTTTTAATGATGTTTAAAAATAGATAAATAAATGTAAATATAAGAAAATAAATCTGGAAAATTTTTACAAAATTCCTTACTTTCAAATTAAGTTTTGTGCAAAATTTCAAGACCCGAGACTAAACGGGTAATTATTTGTGCTAAAAAGAACGTAAAAACAAATATTTAAAGCTTAAAACGTGTAAACCGGCAAAGTTCGCATAAGCGAGCTGACTGGTACACGAAAACTTTAAAAATGGACTATTTTCATAAATCTAAGTAAATTAAGTAAAAATAAATCATCCGAAAATAATTCGGATGATTTGGGTAATTTTACCCGATTTTACTGTTTCCGGCACCTAAATGACGGAAACGGGCCCCGCGGCCAAACAGAGTGTCAAACCGAGCTATAATTTCATCACTTTAACTAAATTAACAGTCAAACACCATTTTTGGGTCGGGTGTGACCAAACTCATTTTTGAAACTAAAGACGGATAACCGTGCTAGGCACGCAAATCAAGGAAATCATAAAAATGATAATCTTGACCGTCAGACTCTAAGCAATGTCACAATCTGAGTCCTTAGAAGTGTCACGGGGTTAACATTGTCCCCGGATCGAGTACAGTACTGGGTTAACAATGTCCCCAGACGTACCGATTGACATAGATTTAATTTACGGGAATTATATAGTAACGACTAGATATTATATTACAGATCCAGGCACGTAGCTGTTCATTGTATTACCCACCGACTCACAAAAAGGTGAGTTTTCACGAGCCCCTTTTAATGAACTGTTTTTAAATATATTTTCCCGGGGCGGAAAACATGTCTTATTTAAAGTATTTAAGTACATACCGATCGTATGGAAATACTTGTATATTTATATATTTATGGTTTGATGCACAGAATATATAAATTGTTTATAATGTGTTATTGTTCTGGGGTAACATAGTTCCCAGGGGTTATTATTGTTCTGGGGTAACATAGTTCCCAGGGGTTATTATTGTTCCGGGGTAACGTAGTTCCCAGAGGTTATTATTGTTCTGGGGTAACATAGTTCCCAGAGATTATTATTGTTCTGGGGTAACGTAGTTCCCAGAGGTTATTATTGTTCTGGGGTAACATAGTTCCCAGAAAGTTAATGGAAATGTTCTGGGGTAACATAGTTCCCAGCATGATTATATTGCTAATAAATGATTATTAAAATGATTTGTCAGTGTTTATTTAAATTAGTGAAACTCACCAACTATTCGTAGTTGACCCGTTTTCTTTACATGTTTTCTAGGTATGCCCAAGTTGGAATGATTGATATGTGCTTAACTATCTGTGCTACCTGTTGGAAGCTTGCTGCTCTATGTTTTGTAATGAATTTATTAATGTCTTATCGGTAAAATATGTGTGTAACACCTAGACAGTAACGAAACTCGCAACAATGTAATATGTTATAAATTAATGTAGTGGTATTTTCTTTATAAGCAATGCTGTTGATATCAGATGTGTCTGTTGCATCCCGTGTACGTTTCCGCTGCGGTTACGGGGTGTTACAGAACTTGGTATCAGAGCCATTGGTTATAAAGAATTAGGATGTCTGAAAGAGATACCTAAAATATAACCAGTAGCTCAAGTATTATAGGATCTGAATATCAACTAATAATTTATTGTGACGGGATCTGGATGAACTTGGATGGACAAGTGAGTTATTATGGTCCGGGACATAATAACAGACTTGTCTGCACGGGGGAATTCAGGGGAAGTCACGAGGAACCTTAAATAGGTAAAATTGGCAACATATGTGTAAATATATGATAATATTATTATGTGGTAAAGTTGTATAAATAAGTATGTATTGATTTGATTATGAATTACACTATGAAAAGAACTATATGCTTGTTAACTTGTGTGCAGGTAAAAATGTCAAGCCCGCATAGCTTATCTGTAGAGGAGGATCCGGAGGAGGTTAGCCCCGGAAACTCCGGGAGCTTACACGTGTCATCCGACTCCGAGCCTAGCGAGGCGAGTCACAGGAGCTCGAGCCAGTCCTCTCCGGCCCGGATCGTCAGATCCCCTACTCCCCTCGCACCGCAGACCACCTCTGTCCCTCCGGGATTTGGTCCCCGCCTTACGGCGCGGATCAGCATTCCGCGTGTCCCACCGACCTCTCCCCCACCACGACCTGCTACTCGTCGGGGAGAGTCCTCATCCCAGCCCGAGCCGATGGCTCTACCTGTCTGGGGCCTTCCCAGACAGGAGCGGGATTCGGTAGCCTGGCTACGAGTGCTCACAGAGCAAGTAAATGAGCACTCAGCCGCCCTGACCGTGGGGGTACAGAGACGGGTGTACCTTGGTGACCGCATACTGGATTGCCAGTATGCAATCGACCGATTGACAAGGGAGTGCTCGTACTCCCTAATTATGGTTCAGCGGTTGGAGGCGTGGCTCCGGGGGGTGGTGGCAGTAGTGGTGGCGTTGGTGGCAGTGATGATGTGGTGGGCATACCACCGTGTTTAGTAGTTGTGTTTGGATGGGGTTAGTCAGGGACCATTTTCTTTTTGATACTCTGTGTAAGTAGTTAGTGGTGATACTAACACGGAGTGAATCTTGGTTAGCTATGATACAACCACTGGCCCCTTGGGTGGGTCTCTTTTGGGCATATCTTTATAGATACTTTTGGGTATCATTCAAGCACTGACCCTTTAACGGGTTATGTCGAGATGATACCGACATAGGGCCCTTGTAATAAAACTTAGTTATGTAATGTTGACTGGAAAGTATGTAAACTGATGTTTGTGTAATATGTATCCATGTTTACTAATGAATGAAATATGTATTGTGTTTTATGATTTGAGATGGTATTGATTATATGTATTTCTTTGATGATTGTGTAGAATGGCACCGAAACGATCAACGAAAATATCGGAAGTAGATGTGAGCCGTTTGATTGCTCAACAGTTGGCGGTGGCGATACCGGATATAGTATCGCGCATCGCCGCCAGTATCAACAACTCGACCAATCCAACCCCTCCGAGCAATCAAACGCCCATAAATAATGACGGGGAACAAAATGCTAACCCTCCAAGGAATGATAACACTATTCCGAGTAATGACGCACCGCCTAGGGTGGTCGTTACTGACAGCAATGGCCCTATACCTACGGTGGAGACAAACCGTACGGAACCAATTCGTGCATCCAGGGGATGTTCGATCAGGGATTTCATGTTGTGCAAGCCATTAGAGTTTAGCGGGTCTGAAGGACCGAATGGGTTAGTTAAATGGATAGAGAAAATAGAATCAGTGGTGAATATTAGCAACTGTCCCGAGGATTGTATCGTTAAGTACGCCACCTGTACATTCACCGACCATGCCTTGACATGGTGGAACACCATAGTACAGACTCGAGGTCAGGTGGCGACAAACCACATGACCTGGACGGAGCTTAAGGCTCTTGTGTTGGAACATTTCTGTCCAAAGAATGAATTGCAGAAACTGGAAAATGAGTTGTGGAATCTGGAGATGAAGGGGGCGGACCACTTGGGTTATACCAATCGGTTTAATGAACTGTCACGATTAGTACCGTGGTTGGTCACCCCGGAGACGAAGAGGGTGGAACGTTATATTTGGGGACTTACTCCGGTAGTGAGGAGCATAGTCAACGCGGGGGGACACCGGACGTATGAAAGTGAAGTGACACAGGCTGGCATAGTCACGTATGATTTCTTGCGGAGCGGATCACTAAAGGTGACAGGAGAATCCGCTGGGGGAAAACGGGGTACGCATGATCATAGAATCCAAGAAAAGCAGCAAAGCAAACGAGCTAGGCTCGCTGCCCAGAGCTATGCCATGACTAGTTCGGGCGGAAGGCAAGAACCGCAGAAGGGAACGTTTCCTAGGTGCGGGAAATGTGGTTACCACCATAGTGGCGTGTGCAAAGAGGTGGTGTGCCACCGGTGTGGCAGGGTTGGACACTACGCACCAAATTGTAAGACAAATCTGAACAACCTGAACCGACAACCACAACCTATTCGGGCGCAACCATTTAGAACTCAACCAGCCCGACAGCAGAACCCGCAAGGAAACCAGATGGTGACCACTAGCCGTGCTTGCTACGAATGCGGCAGCACGGATCACTTCAAAAGGAACTGCCCGAAACTGAATCAGGGAGGAAACGGGAGACAACTCGCGGGTCAGCCATCGTCGTCCAATCCGGCGCGAGGCCGAGCATTTGTGATGGGAGAGAACGAGGCGCGCCAGTACCCCAGCGCAGTGACAGGTACCTTCCTCGTCTCTGGTCATTACGCTTCTGTATTATTTGATACAGGCGCCGATAGAAGTTTTGTCTCCGTTAGATTCCTTTCGATAGCAAACCTTCATATTGGTGAAACCATAGAACCTTACAACGTAGAAGTCGCTAACGGTAAAACCATGATAGTTAATCGGATAGTTCGGAATTGCCCTTTTATTCTGAGCGAACAATCCTTCCTGATTGACTTGTTACCGGTAGAATTGGGTAGTTTTGACGTGATAGTGGGAATGGATTGGTTGGCACGTAACAGGGTAGAAATAAACTGTGAAAAGAAAACCGTCAAGATCCGGGTGTCGGATGACGAGGAGGTATTAGTGCAGGGAGAAAAATCCGGCACCATGATACCATTTATATCCCACCTCAAGGTGTTGAAATATATACGTCAGGGATGTGTGGCGTATCTAGCGAGCCTGACGGCCGCTGATTCTGAGGAAAAACGGGTGGACGATATTCCCGTGGTACGCGAATTTCCACAAGTTTTTCCAGAGGAACTTCCTGGATTACCGCCAACCCGACAGGTCGAATTCAGAATCGATCTGTTACCACAAGCTGGCCCTGTTGCTAAGGCCCCTTATAGACTTGCACCGTCCGAGATGCAAGAATTATCCAACCAGTTGCAGGAATTGTTGGATAAGGGATTTATTCGTCCCAGCTATTCCCCGTGGGGTGCACCTGTACTATTTGTGAAAAAGAAGGACGGAAGCCTTCGAATGTGCATTGACTACAGGGAATTGAACAAATTAACCATCAAAAATAGGTATCCTCTTCCCCGGATCGATGATTTGTTTGACCAACTACAAGGTGCGAGCTATTTCTCAAAGATTGATCTTAGATCGGGATACCACCAAGTTAAAATTCAGGAGGAGGATATCCCAAAAACCGCGTTTCGGACTCGCTACGGCCACTATGAATTTTTAGTTATGCCTTTTGGACTAACAAATGCGCCAGCGGTGTTCATGGATCTCATGAACCGAGTCTGTAAACCCTATCTTGACAAATTCGTCATTGTATTTATTGACGATATTTTGATATACTCAAAGAGTAAAGAAGAGCACGAGCAACACTTAAAGTTAGTTTTAGAGCTCCTGGATCAGGAGAAGTTATATGCAAAATTCTCCAAGTGTAACTTCTGGTTACAAGAGGTGCAATTCCTCGGTCACGTTATAAACCACCAAGGAATACACGTTGATCCGAGTAAGGTTGAAGCAATTAAGAGTTGGCAAGCGCCAAAATCTCCAAAGGAAATCCGCCAATTCTTAGGCTTAGCTGGATACTATCGTCGATTTATAGAGAACTTTTCCAGCATCGCCCAACCTTTAACCCTCCTGACTCAAAAGGATTGGAAGTATGAATGGGGTGAAGAGCAGGAAACGGCGTTTCAAACGCTAAAGCAAAGATTGTGCCAAGCGCCAATCTTAAGTCTCCCCGACGGAGACGATGGATTTGTTGTATATTGTGACGCATCCCGTAAAGGGTTAGGATGCGTGTTGATGCAAAATAAAAAGGTCATAGCCTATGCGTCTCGACAGTTGAAAGTTCATGAGAAAAACTACACTACTCATGACTTGGCACTGGGAGCAGTCATCTTTGCACTTAAAATCTGGAGACACTACCTCTACGGTACAAAGTGCACCATCTTCACTGATCATAAAAGTTTGCAGCACATATTCGATCAGAAAGAACTGAATATGAGACAACGAAGGTGGGTCGAGTTACTAAGTGACTATGACTGTGACATCCGATATCACCCCGGCAAGGCTAACGTTGTAGCCGATGCCTTGAGTAGGAAAGATCGAGTTAAGCCACTACGCGTGCGAGCGTTGGGAATGGTAGTCCAATCGAGCCTTTCGGATTTGATTCGAGTCGCTCAACGCGAGGCGTTGAAAGAGGACCAATTGGATAAAGAAGGACTTTACGGGAATGAGAAGAATTTCGAACAGCGTGTGGACGAAATTCTCTATTTCAAAAATCGGATTTGGATCCCGACCCTCCATGACCTTCGTGATTTGATCATGGATGAAGCGCATAAATCGAAATATTCCATACATCCGGGATCAGATAAAATGTACAAGGATGTGAAAGAATTTTACTGGTGGCCGGGTATGAAAAAGGATATAGCCACCTACGTCGGCAAGTGTACGACGTGTGCGAGGGTTAAGGCGGAACACCAGAAACCCTCGGGGATGTTACAACAACCGGAGATTCCCGAATGGAAATGGGAGCAAATCACAATGGATTTCGTGACACACCTCCCTAAGACATCCCGGGGAAATGATGCAATTTGGGTAATCGTGGATAGATTAACCAAGTCGGCACATTTCATTCCGATTAGAAACAATTATAACACCGAGAGACTTGCGCAAATTTATATAAATGAAATAGTGTCTCGTCATGGCATCCCCATCTCGATCATCTCCGATAGGGATAGCCATTTCACCTCCAAACTTTGGCAAGCTGTCCAAGAAGCATTGGGAACACGTATTGACCTAAGCACGGCTTACCACCCTCAGACCCGATGGTCAGTCTGAGAGGACCATTCAAACTTTGGAGGATTTGCTTCGTGCCTGCGTACTGGACTTTTAGGGAAATTGGGATCAACACCTCCCACTCGTTGAATTTTCCTATAATAACAGTTACCATAGCAGTATAAAGGCAGCACCTTATGAAGCATTGTATGGACAGAAATGCCGATCACCACTTTGCTGGTCTGAAGTGGGTGACTCGCAGGTCATTAGATCGGATCTGGTCCAGGAGACGACTAGCAAGATTCTTGAAATTAAGAACAACATGAAAGCCGCGCGGGATCGGCAGAAGAGTTATGCCGATACCCGTAGAAAACCGTTATCATTCGAGAAGGGCGAAAAGGTATATTTGAAAGTATCACCGTGGAAGGGTGTGGTTAGATTTGGCAAGGCGGGGAAGTTAGCCCCGAGATACATTGGACCATTCGACATTATTGCAAAAATCGGTCCTGTAGCTTACCGATTAGAACTGCCTGAGGAACTAAGTGCAGTTCATAACGTGTTTCATGTGTCGAACTTGAAAAGGTGTCTGTCGGATGAGACATCGGTGTTACCCTTAGAGGGTGTTCAAATAAATGATAAGCTCAACTTCGTAGAGGAGCCCATCGAAATAGTGGACGGTAAAATCAAGCAACTTAGACACAATAAGATCTCGTTGGTCAAGGTTAGATGGAATTCGCAACGGGGCCCAGAATTTACTTGGGAACGAAAGGACGAATTTCGGAAGAAATTCCCCCACCTGTTTCCTCAAAAGGAAGTAGTTGTCGCGTAAAATTTCGAGGACGAAATTTTTATAATGGGGGGAGAATGTAACGATTCCGGCAAATCCAGGTATACCCTAGCCGGAATATACTATTTACGTGTTATTTAATACTGATTATATGAGTTATAGTACGTTTATACGAGTATATATGATTCATAGTACGAGTCATACTCGATTATATAGTGAATCGTATTGGAATTACAATTAACCAATGAACGATTATTGAAACCCGAACGAAACGGGAATTACATTATAGACGAAGTATATAATGTTTAAGTGATGTTTACGAAGTATTAATGCTTTGGGATAGGTGAATTATAGCACAGAAAAAGGATTTCGATTTAATGGTACGTCGGTACGCTAAACGAAACCTTTAACACCAAACCAAGCAAGAGACGATCAATCAAGCCGAAAAAGATGCGTAATTATTAATAATATGATGTTTTAATGTCATGGGTTAAGTTTTTTTAAGTTTTTAAATCAGTTTTAGGTAAATTTTATTTTAACCCGAAAAACAACCATTTTATGCTCGTTTTAAGCCGAACTACGAGTTTAAACGAGAAACGAACTGAGCCAGATTATCCACAACATTATCCGGATTGCGTAATCCGAATATGTGGCCTAGAATGGATGTGTGGGCCCCACCCCACCCATTACTTTGGACCGATCGGTCCTAGGGGGTATTATTTACCTCACTTTTTCTTTTTTTATCCATCAAACAAACAAGAACTCTCTCAAATCCTTCAAGTGTTCATCCAAATTCTTGAGTTTTTAACCAAGATCTTCAAGGTATATACATAATTTGAGGCTTGAAGCTTGTTTTTAATTTCATAATTCTTGAGAACAAAAGGTTCCAAGTGAATATGGGTGAAAACCCGAGATGGAACCGATCCTTGCTAGATCAAGTGATGTATACAAGATATACACGGGATCTTGATCCAAGAAACGAGTTAAAAGTGTCAATAACAAAATTTTACGGTTAGAATCTTTGTAAATGAGTTTCCATGTGAAAGACGGGTGAAAACCCGAGATGAAACCGACTCTTGCATGATCAAGAGATGTATACATGTTATACAAAGGATCTTGGTCCAAGAAATAAGTAAAAGAGTCGAGAACGGATTTTTACGGTTAAAACCTTTGTTTTTACTTAAAAACCGACATTATGAAAGAAATGGTTTGATTGTTGGTATAGTTTGCTTGGTATAGTGTTATTGTGCTTGTAAGTGTTGTATCTAGCGGCTAGCAAAGGCTAGAAACCGAGATCCTTGCGATCTAAAGCTAGAAAACACAAAATAGTTCGGTTTTCGTGTGGTTATGAAATTTGGACAGATTGTAGCACGCTTAGAGTCGGGTCACGAAATTTCACAGAGATGATCTACACATGAAAATAAGAGATCTGTGAATTTTTGGTAAATTTTGGATAAAAGATGAATATTTGGTGAATTTAATGCTCGGTTTTGGCCAAAAATGGTGAAAAATAGCTAAACTTGATGAAAAATTCTGAAAAATTTAGGATAAGCTTTTTATAACATATAAAAGTCACCCATAAAATTTGAGCTCAGTTGGAAAAGTCTAAGTAGGCTTTTCGGTAAAATGAGTTCTAGGGCTTTCTAGCTCGGTTTTGGGTGAAAATGGCTTGAAAAATGAGTTTTAAAATCTGGAAAAATTCCAGGAAGTTATGAGGATGACAAGGATCATCCCAGAAAAATTTGGGTTTTTTCTAAAAGTCTTTTGGTATTTTTGACATATTTAGTGTTTTAATGATGTTTAAAAATAGATAAATAAATGTAAATATAAGAAAATAAATCTGGAAAATTTTTACAAAATTCCTTACTGTCAAATTAAGTTTTGTGCAAAATTTCAAGACCCGAGACTAAACGGGTAATTATTTGTGCTAAAAAGAACGTAAAAACAAATATTTAAAGCTTAAAACGTGTAAACCGGCAAAGTTCGCATAAGCGAGCTGACTGGTACACGAAAACTTTAAAAATGGACTATTTTCATAAATCTAAGTAAATTAAGTAAAAATAAATCATCCGAAAATAATTCGGATGATTTGGGTAATTTTACCCGATTTTACTGTTTCCGGCACCTAAATGACGGAAACGGGCCCCGCGGCCAAACGGAGTGTCAAACCGAGCTATAATTTCATCACTTTAACTAAATTAACAGTCAAACACCATTTTTGGGTCGGGTGTGACCAAACTCATTTTTGAAACTAAAGACGGATAACCGTGCTAGGCACGCAAATCAAGGAAATCATAAAAATGATAATCTTGACCGTCAGACTCTAAGCAATGTCACAATCTGAGTCCTTAGAAGTGTCACGGGGTTAACATTGTCCCCGGATCGAGTACAGTACTGGGTTAACAATGTCCCCAGACGTACCGATTGACATAGATTTAATTTACGGGAATTATATAGTAACGACTAGATATTATATTACAGATCCAGGCACGTAGCTGTTCATTGTATTACCCACCGACTCACAAAAAGGTGAGTTTTCACGAGCCCCTTTTAATGAACTGTTTTTAAATATATTTTCCCGGGGCGGAAAACATGTCTTATTTAAAGTATTTAAGTACATACCGATCGTATGGAAATACTTGTATATTTATATATTTATGGTTTGATGCACAGAATATATAAATTGTTTATCATGTGTTATTGTTCTAGGGTAACATAGTTCCCAGGGGTTATTATTGTTCTGGGGTAACATAGTTCCCAGGGGTTATTATTGTTCTGGGGTAACATAGTTCCCAGGGGTTATTATTGTTCTGGGGTAACGTAGTTCCCAGAGGTTATTATTGTTCTGGGGTAACATAGTTCCCAGAGATTATTATTGTTCTGGGGTAACGTAGTTCCCAGAGATTATTATTGTTCTGGGGTAACGTAGTTCCCAGAGGTTATTAGTGTTCTGGGGTAACATAGTTCCCAGAAAGTTAATGGAAATGTTCTGGGGTAACATAGTTCCCAGCATGATTATATTGCTAATAAATGATTATTAAAATGATTTGTCAGTGTTTATTTAAATTAGTGAAACTCTCCAACTATTCGTAGTTGACCCGTTTTCTTTACATGTTTTCTAGGTATGCCCAAGTTGGAATGATTGATATGTGCTTAACTATCTGTGCTACCTGTTGGAAGCTTGCTGCTCTATGTTTTGTAATGAATTTATTAATGTCTTATCGGTAAAATATGTGTGTAACACCTAGACAGTAACGAAACTCGCAACAATGTAATATATTATAAATTAATGTAGTGGTATTTTCTTTATAAGCAATGCTGTTGATATCAGATGTGTCTGTTGCATCCCGTGTACGTTTCCGCTGCGGTTACGGGGTGTTACATACATCAAGTTGTCAAGCCCTTTTGTTGCAAGTGTTCTTTATGAATTCAAAAGATTATTTGAACAAGTTTCAATCTAAATCTTTCGATTTCTTCGTTGTTGGATATTCCACACACTCAAAAGCTTACAGAGTTTATGTAAAGGATCATTTGAGTGTTATTGAATCTTCAGATATAATCTTTAATGAAAATCAATTAAACACTGTTGATGGAGCATCATGGCTATTTGATCTAGAGAAGTTAATCGAATCTTTCAACATTTACTCTGATGACTTTGATGAAACTTTGTATGGAAAAAGTGTCTCTAAAGCTACGTCAGAGAAGAATGTTGATTTGGACAAATTATGGTCAAAGGTTTCTAATAAGAACACTAAATTTTCTTTTGATAAGAGTGCTTCTGATGTTGAATCTGAAGAGGAATAGAATGAACATTTTGATTATCAACAAGATCAAGAAAATCATGTCTTGAATGGTGAACAAACAATTAAGCAGCAAGATCAAGTCCAAGATGACAAACAATCAAGATTTGAAACCTTCTTTCAAAACTTGAATATAGGGAGTGATTTTATTTCAATGTCAACTCAGAATGTTGAAGAAGAAGCTTTAAAGAACAATGAATCATCAAATTTAGTCATTGAATAACCTAATCTTAATGATACAAATCTTAATTCAACAATTCCTTCAAATCAAATCATCCAAACTTCTTCTGTAGAAGGAAATCATCCTGCTGAAAACATCATAGGTGATCTGCTTGAGAGAGTAACTAGAAGCGCATCTGAATCTGCAAACATCTGTTTGTACTCCTTTTTTATATCCCAAATTGAACCCTAAAACATAGTTCAAGCCTTAAAAGACAATAGTTGGGTAGAAGCTATGCAAGAGGAGCTGGCTTAATTCTAAAATTTGCAAGTCTGAGAACTTGTTGACAAGCCAAGAGGAAAGTTTGCAATTGGCACCAAATGGGTTTTCGGGAATAAGAAGGACGAAAGAGGGATTGTAATGAAGAGAAAACCAAGACTAGTTGCACTAGGATGCTTACAGAAATTAGGGGTTGATTTAGACGAGGTGTTTTCTCCATTAGCAAGGCTAGAAGCTATCAGAATCTTCTTAGCTTATGTTGTTTCTAAAAATATCAGAGTATTTCAATTGGATGTCATATCTGCTTTCTTAAATGGCAAGATAGATGAGGAGGTGTATGTTACTCAACCTCCAGGGTTTGAGGATCCTGAGTATCCAAATAGAGTTTATAAACTCAACAATGCCCTATATGGACTACATCAAGCTCCAAGAGCTTGGTATGATGAGTTGTATAATCATTTACTTCTGAATGGTTTTCAAAGAGGAGCCATTGATAAGACCCTCTTCTATTAGAAAAGAGGAAGAGATTTGCTTTTGGTTCAAGTATGTATTTATGATATCATCTTCGGATATACAAATTAACAAATGTGTTTGGATTTTGAGGAGGTTATGAAATCTATATATTGTATGAGATCTATGGGAGAGATGAATTTCTTTCTTGGATTGCAAGTTCAACAAAAGAAAGATGACATATTCATCTGTCAATCTAAGTATGTACAAGACATCTTGAACAAGTTCAAATGTCAAGACTTGAAGACAACTTCTACTCCAATGGACACACATGAGAAGATGGTAGCTGATGAAAAGGGGGAGTCTGTAGATCAACATGAATATAGAGTTAAGATTGGATCACTTATGTACCTGACTGCTTCAAGACCAGACATTATGTTTGCTGTTTGTGTGTGCGCAAGGTTACAGGAAAATCCTAAGGTTTCTCACATGACTGCAGTCAAAAGAATCTTTATATATGTAAAAGGAAAGCCTGACTTGGGTATTTGGTATCCCAAGAACAATGCTTTTGACTTGTTTTCCAACACAGATAGTGATTATGATGGGTGTAATATGAGTAGAAATTCTACATCAGGTGGTTGTGAATTCTTAGGAGACGGGCTAGTATCATGTCAATGCAAGAAGCAAACAACTGTTTCAATATCCACTACTGAAGCTGAATACATTGTTGCCTCTGCTTTTTGTGCTCAAGTACTCTGGATTCTGAAACAACTGTTAGACCTTGGGTTGAATTACTTGAACACTCCTATTTATATAGATAATACCACTGCATTGTTCATAGTTAAGAATTCAGTCCAACACTCAAAGACCAAGCATATTGAAATCAGACACCATTTCATCATCGATTGCAGTGAGAAAGGTCTTATTGAAATGAAAAGAGTTGATACTAGTGACAACTTGGCAGATTTATTCACCAAGCCACTATATAAAACAAGATTTCACTTTCTATTAAAATATTTAGGCATGATCAACTCCGATTAAGTCTGATTGATGATTTATGCTCAATGTGCTAACTTACTATATTTAAAAAGGCCTTGGGTGAGTAAGTTGTGTTCTATGTCTGAATTTGTGATTCTGTTTGACTTATATATGCTTTGATGATTATGTTTTACTTAGGTATCTATGATTCTTAGGTATGTTTTAGTGATTGATCATGGTGCCTTGATAAATGTATTTACATTTGCTTTGAAATGATTAGCTGCATGCTTATCTGATATCTTACTTGTGTTTTAGTGATCTAAAATTATGTTGTATTTAGGACATGATAATAGACTTTGCACATTTTATCTTAAATAGAACTTTATGTTAGTCTAATTGTGTTAATGCATACCATCTCTTTTTGATTATTCTTGAGTATGTTATTGATTGCTTGTGTTAAAACTGTGCTTTGATTTCAAACTTGTGTGCTCAAATGAACATTTTCAAATAAGTTTTTCAAAGTAAATCATTTTTGACAAACTAGACAAGTTAATGGTTTGGAGAAATGATAAGAGTATTTAGTTCAAGCTTTATAGAAGCTAAAAAATATTTTCAATGAAAATTGATCAAACCTTTTGGGAAATGATAGTAGATTGATTATTTAAACCAATCATATGGATTTAATATGCTAAAAGGACTATTAGAGCAGTCATTGATATGTATGTAGCTTTCCATGATGTGTAAACACTAAGGTGATATAAACATAATGAATATTCTAAACATGGAGATACATTGTTGAAATATGCATATTTCAGTATAAATCTCTCCGAATGATAGGCAGCATAGTAATTACCCGGTCATACAAAAGCCTGTTGGTATTTGGTCACTCAAAATGAAACATCTTATATATATGATAGAGAACAAATTTTAGCAAACGGATTATAAATCAACCAAAAGTTAATAAATTTACAAACATGAGGGTTTAAACTAGAACTACAGAGGTGGGGCATCAAAGTAAGTCCTAAATACCATGAATGAAAGGCTTGTAAGTCCAAATTGCATGGCATGTAAGTCCAACGTTCAACCTCAAAGTTTAAAAAGTAAAAAGAAAAATTTAATAAGAAATTTTAAATGTTCTGTCATAAAAATTTTGAACAAATATCAGGGGTTGGAATCAAATTGGGGTGATCTGGAGAAAGCCAAATAAGCCTTGAGAAGAGATATGGAGCATAATAGTGCAATAAGTGTGTCACACCCCGATAGCGATGGCGGAAAAATCGAGGCGCGGCGACGAAGTCGTGATTGTTGAGCACAATAGTATAAAAGTCTAAATGCATAAACATAACCAAAATGTCAAATATTACATCAACCAGGTAACATGAAACAAATTGTTTTAAAACAAAATATCAAGTTCCAAACAACTTCTAGCCTAGCCTTCATCTCTCTAAGGCCTCTAAACTTGCTAGGGATTTCCTGCTGCTTTATTTCCTGAAAACATGTAACAAACTGTCAACTACATAAAGTAGATGAGTGAATTCATAGGTTTAAAGAAAAAGAGTTTATACACAAACATACTAGTATAGGTTGTAGGGGTTTATATATAGGGTGTACCTGCGGCTAACCCACCACTCCTACAATTTATACTACTATGTTTGGGTATAATACCCGGTTTTTAAAAAAAAGGCTTGTAAGAAAAGATCTCTTGGTTTTCCCAAAGAGGTTTTTGTAGTAAGTAAAACATGAAATGTTCTCCTGGACTCTCAGCGAGGTTATTACTCTCCCACTAGAGTCGTATGTGATAAGATTACTCAAAGATTTGTGGTCTCCCAACGGTACATGTAGCACATAACAGTTAAGCATAAACAAGGACATATGAATTAGAGCATACTAAGTTTACTAGATAATCCAACGCCAAGATACCAAGTGTTACTAGTATCCAAGATGATGGTGAATGAATGATGATGAATGATGATGAATGATGACGAAGCCCAATGATCACACAAGACTTGATTTGAACTCACGCAAGACTTAAACCAAGACTACCTCGCTCTTGCCATCCAGGACTCAGCTAGGTTCTACCAAGAGTAGGATAGACTCCCCAAAGAATCCTGGGTTCTCTTGGTCCCTACCGAGACTAGTATAGGTCCTCAAGAGTTATGGATTCCACCGAGACTAGTATAGAATCCCATGAGTTACGAGTGCCACCGAGAATAGAATTGCCACTCATGGTCGTGAGTTCTACCGAGAGTAGAATAGACTCTCACGTCCAATTCAACTCATGATGCTTTGATCTCTAGATTTCCATACTGACACGATGACTATGATGACATGAATATGATTCCCATTCCCATGATGTCAATGTTCATAGAATTTCCCATACTCATTGATTTCCAATGTTCTTAGATCTCCATAAGTTGATGGGTTTCCCCATGTTCATAGATTTCCAAAGTTTATAGATTACCAAAAAGCTTGTGGATTTCCGCACGTGTGTAGAAATCCAAAGGTTTATAGTTTAAAGAGTGTTTGCATAAATGATTTTGTCCAACCGTGTAAAGTTACCATGTTTCCACCCCCATAGTTTTGAAAAGCTTAAATAGGGGCTATGAACTCACCTTGTTGGTTTAGTAAGGCTGCTAGAGGCGACGAGTGCTATCCAATTTGTTGATCCTCTAAGTCTAGAATAGGGCATAATAGGTTAACAACGTGTTATAAGTCTAAGAGTACAAGCCTACGCGACCTCGAGCAAAAACTGGGTTTTAAAGCTGAAAAAAAAAAAAAAAAAAAAAAAAAAAAAAAAACAGGAGGCTGGATCTGATTCAACTGAATAGGATCTGATTCAACTGAATAGGATCTGATTCGACCGAATAGGATCTGATTCGACCGAATAGGATCTGATTCGACCGAATAGGATCTGATTCGACCGAATAGGATCTGATTCGACCGAATAGGATCTGATTCGACCGAATAGGATCTGATTCGACTCCTTCAAGCCGGGTGACGGAGAAACCTACGGGAAATCGCGATTTTTGTGATTTTTCGACCAAAATTGATGTTTTATACATGGAAATGCTCGGAATTCAAAGACCTAATGATTCCTAGTATTTATAACAACAAAAACTTGCATTTTGACACCAAAAATGACGGTTTTTGACCAAGAACACACTTGACACAAAAGTTGGGGTTTTTGCTCGATTCGGGGCCGGATTTGATGATAAAAACGTATGATTTTCAAGAAGATCTTACCAAAAACAACAACAAACAGATTTGTGGACTCGGATTTGAAGTTTGAAGACTTCTCTCTCTAGTTTCTCTCTCTAGAATGAGAGTGTTTGGGTGGGTTTTGTGAAAGTGTTGGTGAAAATGAAAGAGGTGGTGCAAGAACACTTGATTTCCCGCTTAAATACTCGGGTGACTCGGGTTCGGGTTTAGGCTACCTACGGGTCAAGACTAGTCGAGTTCATAAGTTTTTAAACAAACTAAAACTTTTTCAGCAAAACTTTTATAAAATCATTTTTCGAATAATTATTTGAAATCTTTTTAAATAAAAACATTTTATTTTTCGAAAGCATAAAAATTAATATTTTTCAGGCGTAAATGTCGTTTTATGAAATAAACATTTTAAATGATAAAAACAGATTTTTCCAATGATATGGGTTCCGAACTTATCGTCCAGAACCCAAAGTCTATAGTTTCCGATGATTTCACGATCTTAGTTTACTAATCGAATTTCAGGGCGTTACATCCTCCCCAATTTAGAGGAATTTCGTCCCGAAATTTAGATTTTTGTATACTTGATTAAGTTTTGATTTTGATTACACGATCCCATGATGACCACTATGCGCCACTACCTCTAATATTCATCTTGGATACCACCCAAATCAAGCTGAAGGGGTTTATATATAGGGTGTACCAGCAGCTAACCCACCACCCCTTCAACCCCACTTGAGTGTTTCTTTCGACTCCTATTAGATCAATGACACACAGGACGACACACTATTTTCCACTACAAGGCATCACCTTCAAGCTTTACATCAGACATATTCATTTCGGATTGAAGGGGTTTATATATAGGGTGTACCAGCGGCTAACCCACCACTCCTTCAATCTTCTGTGAATAATTCCCTCAATAACTCTTGAATTTAACGTCTCACAGCTGCCACGCTAACTATGAGTCCCTAATTCCAAGTCTCGCTTCAGACATAACCAACTTGTGCTGAAGGGGTTTATATACAGGGTGTACCAGCGGCTAACCCACCACTCCTTCAACATTCATTGATTAATTCCCTACACAAACCTTGAGTTCACGACTTATAGTTACACAATAGCAAATTGTTTATACACGTATACACCTGTGACCTTGATGCAATTATATTCCGGACTATAATTACGAGCTCACCTTGTATCAATGTATAAACTCTATTGCGTGCGGTTAGAGAATTGACACGACACCACACACACACACACAACCATGCTTTATGAATGCTAGAATAATGACAAATTTTGGCTCAATGATACATAGTTCACTCCAATGTCTACATGATTAAGTATGCACGACTTGTGTTTTCCAGCACGAGTCATGAGTAGCCAAACTTGGTGTTATGCAAATAAGAGAATATTTATAAGCAAATACGAACAACATGATACTTTATTGAATAATATTGGTCCCTGATTACATGATTACGATTACATAGACTCCAAGATTTCTAGAATTACAAAGATGATGACAATGCGAACAGATGAGGGTATTCCTCCTTCATCTTATCTTCTCGTTCCCATGTGAACTCGGGTCCACGATGGTTGTTCCATCGCACCTTGACTATAGGTATCCGGCTTCGCTTAGTCTTTTTGACTTCTCGATCTAGGACCTCGACAGGTTCCTCAACAAAGTGTAGTTTGTCGTCGATGTGAACCGTGTCGATCGGGATTTGAGCGGTCACGTCAACGAGGCACTTTTTGAGTTGCGACACATGAAAAACGTTGTGAACACGGCTGAGTTCTGGAGGCAATTCCAGGCGATAGGCTACGGGTCCGACCTTTTCGATGATCTTGAAAGGTCCCACGTACCTTGGAGCAAACTTTCCCTTCTTCCCGAAGCGAACAACGCCCTTCCAGGGGGAAACTTTGAGCATTACGTGATCGCCTATTTGGAACTCCAGAGGTTTGCGGCGTTTGTCAGCATAATACTTGTGTCGACAGCGGGCGTCCTTAAGTCTTTGCTGGATGATGGCGATACTGTCAGTGGTTTCCTGTATCAGTTTCGGGCCGATGATTTGAGAATCTCCGGTCTCGGACCAACACAGTGGAGAACGACATTTCCTGCCATAGAGTGCCTCGAATGGTGCGCATTTGATGGTAGCATGATAGCTGTTATTGTATGAGAACTCTGCAAGAGGAAGGTGAGTCTCCCATCTACTACCGAATTCAAGGATACAGGCTCTGAGCATATCCTCCAGGGTTTGTATGGTCCTTTCGCTCTGTCCATCTGATTCAGGATGATAGGCAGAGCTAAGTTTAACACACTTGTCCCAAAGGCTTTCTGAAATGACTTCCAGAACCTTGACGCAAAAGTGGGGTCACGGTCAGACGTGATGCCCTTAGGCACACCGTGACGGGTTACGATCTCACGAATGTAAATCCGCGCCAGCTTCTCCGTGGTGTAGTCCTCACGGACAGGGAGAAAGTGAGCGGATTTGGTCAAGTAATCCACGATAACCCAAATCGTGTCATAACCGCTGGGTGTCTGCGGGAGTTTGGTAATGAAGTCCATAGCGACTTCGTCCCACTTCCACTGCGGTATGATCGGTTGTTGTAGCAGGCCAGATGGTCTCTGATGTTCAGTCTTGATCCGCGAGCATGTTAGACATCTACCGACGTATAAAGCTATGTCTTTCTTCATACCCGGCCACCAGAAGTGAGACTTGAGATTCTGATACATTTTATCACTGCCTGGGTGAATAGAGTATCTGGATTTGTGCGCTTCGTACAGGATGAGTTCTCGAAGTGGTTCAGAGTTTGGAATCCACATGCGATTTAAGTAGTAAAGTATACCATCAGACTTGGTTTCAAACTTCCGTTCGGCACCGCGAGATAGCATATTTTTGAGATCACCACCAGCAATCGCTTGCTTTTGAGCTTCAAGAACCATGGAGGGGAGATTGGACTGAATACGGATCGCATGCAACTGGGTCCTTTCCTTGCGACTTAACGCGTCAGCCACTACGTTAGCCTTTCCAGGGTGGTAGCGGATTTCGCAGTCATAGTCACTTAGGAGTTCAACCCATCGACGTTGTCGCATGTTTAGCTCCCTTTGATTGAGGATGTGTTGTAGGCTCTTGTGGTCGGTGATGATGACACATTTCGTACCGTATAGGTAGTGTCTCCATATTTTTAAGGCAAAGACCACAGCACCCAATTCCAAGTCATGAGTGACATAATTCCTCTCATGACTCTTGAGTTGACGCGAGGCGTAAGCGATGACCCTTCCGCGTTGCATTAAGACGCAGCCTAGACCTTGGCTCGAGGCGTCGCAATAAACAACAAAATCATCGTTACCCTCAGGAAGCGACAGGATTGGAGCATGACAGAGTTTATGTTTCAATGTTTGGAAAGCCTCTTCCTGCTCTTGGCTCCAAATGAACGGTTCCCCTTTTTGAGTTAACATTGTGTGGGGCAACGCGATCTTTTAAAAGTTCGAGATGAACCGACGGTAGTACCCAGCCAAACCAAGAAATGAACGAATTTCGGTCGGCGTCGTAGGCGCTTCCCAATTCTTGATGGCTTCAATCTTGGCAGGGTCGACATGAATGCCTTCCTTGTTAATGATGTGACCTAAGAATTGAACTTCCCTTAGCCAGAATTCGCATTTGGAGAATTTGGCGTAGAGTTGCTCTTTTCTCAGCAGATCCAAGATAAGCCTGAGATGAAGCTCATGGTCGGCTTTAGAGCGGGAATAAACGAGAATATCGTCAATGAAGACGATAACAAACTGGTCCAGGTATGGGCGACAAACGCGATTCATGAGATCCATGAACACCGCGGGAGCATTCGTCAAACCAAATGGCATGACTAGGAACTCGTAGTGTCCATATCGAGTTCTGAAAGCGGTTTTCGCGATGTCGTCCTCCATGACGCGCACTTGGTGATAACCTGAGCGTAGGTCGATCTTGGAAAAGTAGGTGGCTCCTTGCAGCTGGTCGAAAAGATCGTCAATCCTCGGTAGTGGATACCGATTCTTGACGGTGAGTTTGTTAAGCTCACGATAGTCTATGCACATCCGGAAAGATCCGTCCTTCTTTTTGACGAAGAGGACTGGAGCTCCCCATGGAGATGAACTAGGGCGAATAAAACCCTTGTCCAGTAGTTCCTGCAGCTGGCTCGATAATTCCTGCATTTCTGACGGAGCCAAACGATACGGAGATTTTGCCACGGGGGTTGCACCGGGAACTAAATCGATGTGGAATTCGACTTGTCGGCTAGGAGGAAGTCCGGGCAAGTCTTCAGGAAAAACGTCTGGAAATTCACGCACGACGGGGACATCTGAGAGCTTCTTCCCCTTTGATTCCTTGATGGAGACATGAGCTAGGAAGGCGGGACACTTCTTTCGAAGGCATCGCCGGGCTTTTAAGCAGGAGATTAATTTCAGACATCTGCCTGATCTCTCTCCTTGAATAGTTATAGACTCGCCAGAAGAACAAGGAACGCGGATGAGTTTCTCGGCACACACTACTTCCGCGTGGTTGTTGGACAACCAATCCATCCCCACAACTACATCGAAACTTCCTAGTTGCATAGGGATGAGGTCAATGCTAAGAGGCGTCTGATCAAACGTAAGCATGCAATTGCGAACGATTTCGTTCACTTGGGTAGACTCTCCGTTTGCCAATTCGACAGAGAAAGGGGGGTCTAAGACGGAAGTTCCTAGATTAAGCAATGGGACCAATGCGCTAGAAATAAAACTTCTATCTGCACCCGTATCAAATAGAATAGAAACCCAGAGATTGTTGAGAATGAACGTACCAGTAATGACGTCAGGATTTTGGCGAGCTTCAGCAGCGCCAATAGTAAAGGCTCGGCCTCGGGCCGGTGGAAGATTTGCAAGACGAGGACACCTGCTCTTGAAGTGGTCCGTGGCTCCACACTCGAAACAGCCTCGAGTGTTGCTGGGTTGGGAACTGCTGCTCTGTATCGCCAGTTGATTACCTTGAAATCTGCAGCGTTCCGCTAGGTGCCCCAAACGTCCACAGCTCGTGCATTTCCAGCACGGGGTTCCGGCAGGATGATGAAATTGGCAAGTGCCGCACTTGGGGTGAACCCCAGTGTACTCCCTCTTTGGCCTTCCAGAAGGGGTGGGAGCAGGAGCGACAGAGCTGATTGGGGTTGCGGGAGTAACCATCGCGTAACTGCTAGCCTTACGCTTTTTGATGCGGTTGCTCTTTTTGGATGAGCCCTCAGCGGCCTTGCCCGTGTCCTTGGCTAGGACCCCAGTCTTAACCTGATCCTGGGTCAGTCGGGCAGCTAGTTCAATCGCCGCTTGCAGGGTTGATGGGTCAGCCCCGATAACGATTCCACGAACAGTGTCAGGTAGGCCATTGATGTAAAGCTCAATAGCCCGGGAGGGAGGGGTGACCAGGTGTGGTACGAGAAGGGAGAGCTCGTGAAAACGCTCCGTGTACCCTTGGTGATCAGCGCCCTTCATTTTGTGCACCCAAAACTCAGCTTCAAGTTTCTGCACCTCACTGCGAGGTACGAACTCGCGGGTAACCAATGCTACAAATTCCGTCCAGGTCATGGCCAGGGCAGCTTCACGCCCACGGGTTCTTATCTCGTTGTTCCACCAGGTCAGCGCGCGTTTAAACAACATGCTTGCCGCGTGCGTGACCTTCAGTGCCTCAGGGCACGAGCTTATAACAAAGGCTGCCTCCATCTTTTCGATCCACTGGAGGAGACCAACGGCGCCTTCTGTACCGCTGAAGCTAGTGGGTTTTGTAGTCATGAAGTCCTTGTATGGCTTATTCGCTGGTTCATTTGCGTTCTGAGCTGGAGTTTTGTTGGCCCCAGAGGTTCCTTCTTGCCTCAGCCCCTGGCTGATGGTTGTTACCATGCCTGGTAACACAGCCGCGATCTGCTGGGCTATAAGGTTAGCTAACTCAGCGGAGTCCATGGGAGCGGGTGCACGTCTGGGAGGCATTCTACGCATGACGAAAAACGAGCGTTAGATAGAATCAATGATACGCCAAAGATTTAAGAATAGAGGACATAGATTATACCAAGAATACAGAATGACATGACTCAAGAGATATGAATGCTTGATGACCGAAGATTTTGGTATGACTGAATGACTCAGAGGTTTACAATTAATATGCAGCACATAAGCACGTAGCACGTATATAAGTGTAGGCATGTGATTGTGATGCATGAGCTATCTAGAGTCAAGGATCCTAGGTTATAGTCTAGGTCGGTTTCCTAATTCCCTATAACCATTGGCTCTGATACCAATCTGTCACACCCCGATCGCGATGGCGGAAAAATCGAGGCGCGGCGACGAAGTCGTGATTGTTGAGCACAATAGTATAAAAGTCTAAATGCATAAACATAACCAAAATGTCAAATATTACATCAACCAGGTAACATGAAACAAATTGTTTTAAAACAAAATATCAAGTTCCAAACAACTTCTAGCCTAGCCTTCATCTCTCTAAGGCCTCTAAACTTGCTAGGGATTTCCTGCTGCTTTATTTCCTGAAAACATGTAACAAACTGTCAACTACATAAAGTAGATGAGTGAATTCATAGGTTTAAAGAAAAAGAGTTTATACACAAACATACTAGTATAGGTTGTAGGGGTTTATATATAGGGTGTACCTGCGGCTAACCCACCACTCCTACAATTTATACTACTATGTTTGGGTATAATACCCGGTTTTTAAAAAAAAGGCTTGTAAGAAAAGATCTCTTCGTTTTCCCAAAGAGGTTTTTGTAGTAAGTAAAACATGAAATGTTCTCCTGGACTCTCAGCGAGGTTATTACTCTCCCACTAGAGTCGTATGTGATAAGATTACTCAAAGATTTGTGGTCTCCCAACGGTACATGTAGCACATAACAGTTAAGCATAAACAAGGACATATGAATTAGAGCATACTAAGTTTACTAGATAATCCAACGCCAAGATACCAAGTGTTACTAGTATCCAAGATGATGGTGAATGAATGATGATGAATGATGATGAATGATGACGAAGCCCAATGATCACACAAGACTTGATTTGAACTCACGCAAGACTTAAACCAAGACTACCTCGCTCTTGCCATCCAGGACTCAGCTAGGTTCTACCGAGAGTAGGATAGACTCCCCAAAGAATCCTGGGTTCTCTTGGTCCCTACTGAGACTAGTATAGGTCCTCAAGAGTTATGGATTCCACCGAGACTAGTATAGAATCCCATGAGTTACGAGTGCCACCGAGAATAGAATTGCCACTCATGGTCGTGAGTTCTACCGAGAGTAGAATAGACTCTCACGTCCAATTCAACTCATGATGCTTTGATCTCTAGATTTCCATACTGACACGATGACTATGATGACATGAATATGATTCCCATTCCCATGATGTCAATGTTCATAGAATTTCCCATACTCATTGATTTCCAATGTTCTTAGATCTCCATAAGTTGATGGGTTTCCCCATGTTCATAGATTTCCAAAGTTTATAGATTACCAAAAAGCTTGTGGATTTCCGCACGTGTGTAGAAATCCAAAGGTTTATAGTTTAAAGAGTGTTTGCATAAATGATTTTGTCCAACCGTGTAAAGTTACCATGTTTCCACCCCCATAGTTTTGAAAAGCTTAAATAGGGGCTATGAACTCACCTTGTTGGTTTAGTAAGGCTGCTAGAGGCGACGATTGCTATCCAATTTGTTTATCCTCTAAGTCAAGAATAGGGCATAATAGGTTAACAACGTGTTATAAGTCTAAGAGTACAAGCCTACGCGACCTCGAGCAAAAACTGGGTTTTAAAGCTGAAAAAAAAAAAAAAAAAAAAAAAAAAACAGGAGGCTGGATCTGATTCAACTGAATAGGATCTGATTCAACTGAATAGGATCTGATTCGACCGAATAGGATCTGATTCGACCGAATAGGATCTGATTCGACCGAATAGGATCTGATTCGACCGAATAGGATCTGATTCGACCGAATAGGATCTGATTCGACCGAATAGGATCTGATTCGACTCCTTCAAGCCGGGTGACGGAGAAACCTACGGGAAATCGCGATTTTTGTGATTTTTCGACCAAAATTGATGTTTTATACATGGAAATGCTCGGAATTCAAAGACCTAATGATTCCTAGTATTTATAACAACAAAAACTTGCATTTTGACACCAAAAATGACGGTTTTTGACCAAGAACACACTTGACACAAAAGTTGGGGTTTTTGCTCGATTCGGGGCCGGATTTGATGATAAAAACGTATGATTTTCAAGAAGATCTTACCAAAAACAACAACAAACAGATTTGTGGACTCGGATTTGAAGTTTGAAGAATTCTCTCTCTAGTTTCTCTCTCTAGAATGAGAGTGTTTGGGTGGGTTTTGTGAAAGTGTTGGTGAAAATGAAAGAGGTGGTGCAAGAACACTTGATTTCCCGCTTAAATACTCGGGTGACTCGGGTTCGGGTTTAGGCTACCTACGGGTCAAGACTAGTCGAGTTCATAAGTTTTTAAACAAACTAAAACTTTTTCAGCAAAACTTTTATAAAATCATTTTTCGAATAATTATTTGAAATCTTTTTAAATAAAAACATTTTATTTTTCGAAAGCATAAAAATTAATATTTTTCAGGCGTAAATGTCGTTTTATGAAATAAACATTTTAAATGATAAAAACAGATTTTTCCAATGATATGGGTTCCGAACTTATCGTCCAGAACCCAAAGTCTATAGTTTCCGATGATTTCACGATCTTAGTTTACTAATCGAATTTCAGGGCGTTACAAAGTGTTATCTATTTATGTATTATTCAACTAATTGAACCTTAAGCATATCACCAAAGTAATGAAATTCATGCTAAGTAAATACCTGCTATTAACCAGCCTAATGTGTCTTAATAATTCTTAGAATGAGGTTTTGAAAGGTGACTTAATCAATATGATCCCGTGTTGAGATCTTTTCATTAAAGAAAAGGTTTGAAATGATTTAACTGAAATTTGATCTCATTATGCACCATTTGCTCTTAAACTTTGAATCTAAAGGAGAAAAACTGATTAAAATAAGTTTTAAGTCAAAAAGTGTTGCATTCTCACTTTGAATATGTTTGATTAAGTAATTTCGAGTAAACTTTGATGTTTTTAAACTTTCAAGTAAAGTTAGGTGTTTTTGTTTGAAGTTTAACTCATTCAAGCATACTTGATGTTTATTTGTTATGAATATGGATCAGGCATTTTTGAGTAAACTTTTATGTTTATGTACTTTCGAGTAAACTTGGTTGTTTTATTAGAAGGTCATCTCATTCGGCCATACTTGATGAATGTGTGATATAAATGTGTCTAACTATGCTTTGAATAAGTGTTTCGAGTAAACTTGGGTATTTCAAGCATACTTTATGACTTTGGATTAAATTTGATCAAACTGAATAATTTGCGATTAAACTTGATTATTTACTTGTTGTTTAGCTCTATCGAATAAACATGGTAAATGTGCCAAGCATACTTGTTAAAATAATGATTTACTTATGTGTTTCATATGTCTAAATAATCTCTCTGAAATTGTAAGTGTTTTCAAGTAAACATTTTTTATCGAGCAAACTTCATACTTAGAGCACACCTGTATACTAAAATAATAGTTCAAGTGTTCTCCAAGCATACTTGCATATTTCAGAAACTTTCAAGCAAGCTTTACATTCCGAGTACACTTTATGCTTTGAGCACACTTGTATATTAAAAATTAATATATCAAGTCTTCTCAAGTGCACTTTGTACTTTTAAAGTATTGTTGAGTAAAACTTTTTTTATGAGTATACTTAAAAGTATATCTCTTATTAATGTTAACTCTTTGCTTTTCTAAGAAGAACCGAGTAAACTTTGTGAAGATAAGGTATTCGAGTAAGGTTGATATTTAGAAATATTTCTAAGTTAATATGTTGTGATCTTTATTGATCTCGAGCAAGGTTGCCTATTTGACGAAATGTGCTTGATTATTTGGCTTGTGATTAATTTCTCGAGCAATCTTGTATATTCGAGGAAGCTTCTTTCAGTTTATTTACTTTCTATGTCTAATAACTTTTAAACATGAGAAAACATTGGGTACGAGCATGCTTGGTAAAACACTTTATCGAGTAATCTTTGTGGTGAAATTTTTGAAATCTGGGTTTTTGGCAGTATATACTAAATGACAAAAATCATTTAAAACTCACGTTCAAATGCACAAGGAAAACACTACAAAATGGGGACTTAGAAAATTTTTCATTTAATCTTTTCCCTCTATCTCTCTCCCTCTCTCTCTCTCTCTCTCTCTCTCTCTCTATTTCTCTTCTTGCCTTATTATCTATTTTCTTGTGACCTAGACACCCAAACGTTGCTCTTTAGTCCTACCCATAATTAGTCATCCACTTAATTCCGACTCGGTAAACTTCAATTGAATGATTTCCGACACTCATTGTATGAGTTTACGGTTTCCATTTTGTGTTTACTGACATCTCTGTTTTCTGTGTAGGTTAATAATTTGTCGAAGAACAGGTTCATAAAGATTATCCTTTATAAATTCTTCTTTAAATTTACCTTTATGCATGTTAAATTAATGATCTTGAATGACAAATTATTGCTTTGAATGTATTTTTGTCTGTGATTGTGCGAAAAAATGGTATATCCTTTTGAACCAAAGCACAACATGTGCGCCTTTCTCCAAATTACAGAGGAGAACAGGCCTGTGGAGCTAATGATTAGATGGTTGTTGCTTTCAAATCTTTGGTTTGCTTTAACAGAGAGCCTTGTGATATACAGAAATCACCATCTTGATTTCTAGTGTTCGACACATTTGGAAGATGATATCAATGGTCGCCGGATTGAGGCCACAGTGTCCAGAAGGGAGGTTGAAATTGTAGAGAATCTGATTAGGGTAATCCTTCATCTGCAAGATAATCTTGAAGTATAACTTTCTTACATAACCCAAAGATTGTTGAGGATATTCCAAGAGACAATGGGGTATTAGGGAACTATGAATGAAGGCCAATTCCATAAAGGAATGTTCCCAGGGTAATACAGATTTCTTATTAATCACATCATTCATGGTTTTACACCATGAAGGGGGACATAGACACTTATAAGCATGGAAATTTCCACAACAACCGTTGCTGTTGTCTATGATAGCCCATTTAATTTTTCGAAGTTGATATTTGGGGGCATGGTTACCAATTTGAGGAATGCAGAGAATGATCGATTCTTGATGTATCCAAGGTTCCTTCAAATAATATTCAATATTTTGCATCCCGACCTTCCAACATCCGGGATTACACCAATATATTTAAAAGAATAAACATATTGGGTTGGACTAGCATTTTAACCTTGAAGTGGAGTATGATATCCTCCTGTATTTAGTTGATAATGGAGTGGAAGTTATGGAGGTTATTGTGTCACCAAGGGTGAGCAGTGATGAGGAGAGTAGTGATGAGGAAGGAGATGAGGATGAGACTAATTCTGATGATGATAACGATGAATGGGTGTAGGTTCCCACCCGGATCTACACAGGAGTATCTCGTAACACGAGGGTGCGGAATCCTCACGTAATACGATACGAGTGTAAGATAAGAAATACGTTAAATGAGTATGTAAACACACGAGATAATACTTGAGAACTTGATGTATTTCTATTGCCAACACGTGATGCACAAGATCACCAAAAGCACGTTCTCTAAAAAACTTTTTTAAACAAGCCGAAGTGGAGGTTTAAATAAACCTCGACAACTTCGCCTAACATACTAGGCGAAGTTATGATAACTTCGCTTCACAAGTTCGCTTACATCCCAGGCGAACTTATACAAAACAATATTCAAAACCAAACAAACAATCTAAAATGATTACAGACACATACAAAACACAAGATACTGAACTACTGAAATCATGCACCAAAAGACTCCCCCTTGGCAGTAGCTTCATATCTCTATCTTCATTCTCGTGTCATGTAATCCCAAAATTTTCATACCACTTGTCTTCAAGCATGGATACCCTGCCTTACGCAGACAGAGACCACCCTCTGGTACTTCTTGGCTTCATCCTTCCACGCAGGAATGTAGAATATCTTCTTATCGTTTAGTACCTGCAAATCAGCTTGAGACAAATTAACCAAGTGCATGGGATCATACACTCTGAGAATCTCCTGTTTGTCCTCATCCTCCATAACAGCTTCAGCGGTCTGGCAGTCAACATACCACCACTTGAGATTCTTTAACACGTCTTTTGACATCATCTTCATCGGCACCTCTTTTAAACACCGAATCGGCTTGTACTTCATTACCATCCTGGGCTTGCCATCAGCCCGCATTCCCCTATCCTTATCTTCAACTAACCTTCCCTTCTAAGGATTTAGAAGTTCAAACTTTTTCTCCTTAACAGCTTCCTTCCATACTATCTTTCCTATCTCATCTGCCGTTAACACATCATCATCATTTCCCAACACTTCCTCATCATCTACAACTACCACATTCTCACCTGAGATGTGGAAGTCCCAAGTGTTTGTTCAGTTCTTGGCAACTCACCACCTGCACCTTCCGATGCATTGGGATCATCGTCTCTGTCTTGCCTCTTTTTGGTTCTCAACTCATCACCCTTGCAGCTCGTCTCCCCCTGAGATACTAAGAACTGTTTTAGAGCATCAAATAGTTTACCGTTCTCAAAAAGGAGAGACGATTGTAACTGATTCTCTGCCACAAGTCTCTGGATATCTTGAGTTTGGATGAGATTGATTCTTGACTGTTCAACAACTACCCGTTCAAGAGCCGCTATCCTTTCAGAATCAGACAAAGTAGCATCATAATCAAAACGCATGTGAGAAATATCCTGTGCATATGGTGGAGGAATTCCCAAACTAGCTGGTATATCCGATGTAGACAGAATAGTGACCGTGGGTGGTATCGAAACAGACAACCCCACAGTAGCAACCACCGTTGACTCAACAAACCGTGCAACAACCACCGATGAAGTAAGAGACGGAGGTGGTAAAGAGACAATCTCTGGAGCGGTAAACTGAAACGTGGTTGGAGGAGTACCGGATGATGAATTGTTCACCAAGGGAACACTTGAGGTTATCGGCGCTGTGACAGTTGAAGAAGCAGGAACCATAGTCATACCTGATAATGAGGGTGGATTAAACTGAACAACCCTCGAACTCTCACAAACTCTTGAACTTTCACCAACCCGTGCCTTCTTTGATCTTCATACCAAACGATACAAATCCTTCTCAATCACTGTCATCTGTGTCTTTCTTTCTCTTGCCATGAATTCTTTCTTGTCTGGCAAGAATTTGTTATGCTTCAATGATATCGTCAGTGGATGAATCAGAGTCAGTTCTCTCAGAGTCCGCCACAGATGTAGCGACCATGGACACATTCAAACCAGACGCCTCAGCTACTGAGGCTTGAACCTCAGCAGCTGGATCAATTCGTTCCATGTCAAAGAACCCTTGCCCTCCAAAGGCGACTTCAAGGTCAACCTGTTCTTCCGGAGCTGCAACCAGATCAGCAGTCGGTGCTTGCTGTACCATAGGTGGTTGTTGAACCACAGGAGGTGGTTGAGGAACATCGTCCTGTTGCAGTGCCGGATCAAGAAATTCATCACCAGGAGGAGCAACATATGCAGGATTCACAAAGTAACCAAACAGGGCAGTGTTCCTCGGACGAAGTTCTGGTTTGCTACGAGCACTCGATGACCTGCATTGCGCAAAAATCCTCTTACTCACACTTTCAACATAACGGATAGGACGTCGTTGAGGCAGAGTAGGAGCTACATGATTCAGAATCATATGTAGGAATCTCGGATACATCAAAAATCTTTCCCTAGCCATGGCACGTCTCTGATGATCAATCTCATAAAAAACCATCTGACTAAAGCTGTAGGGCTTGTTGTAAGTGAGGGCAGTCATTGCTGATTGCATCGTTGCCCCCATGTCATCTGTACCAGCTTTACGACCAGACATTCACACTATCATCACGTGCATCAGAAACCGCCACCGATCTAATAAAAATCCCTTTCTCCGTTGAGTGTCACCTAACGGACCCGAAGAACCCATACGCATAAACGCACCATCTCTGAATGTAGCCGGAAAGTCTGTTGGATCATTTGTAGTTTCAACCCCGAACTGTAATGCAACCCTTATTTGATCTACCGAGAACTGTACCACCTGATCGTTCACTGTAGCACGCATAACCGGAGGATCAACTCTACAGTCATATTCAACCGTTCGCCAAAAGTCTTCGATATTTGGTAGCGAAATGGGGAGAGTAGTCGTGATGGTGTGAAAATACGTGAGAGAACGATGAATGAAATGATCTCACGATAGTCGTCTATACCACTAGCATCCGGATCCAAAGTGATATACATGTTGTGACCCGGAAATAACTGTCGGTTGTTGTCACCACCTTCGTCATCACCAGCACCACCAGCACCTGCCACAGCAGCCATATCTGCACAACAAACGGTCTAAGTTAGAACATTGACGTAGCAGATCATAACTTCGCCTATTACCATGAGCGAAGTTATTATATATTTTATGTTTAACTTCACAGAAGCCCAACTTCGCCTGAGTAAACAGATTAGTATACATAACCAACTTCGCCAGAGAGTATATATCAATAAACCAGAAAACTTAGGTATTAAGTTTCTGTCCAGGCGAAGTTAGTCAAATGGCGAGGTTATGAACAACTTCGCCTAAACCCTAACATCGCCTCTTAATCGGCGCATCATGATGATCCAATTGTAGCTAGTTTTGGCCAATTTGAGGATGAAAACACGATAAAGGTTGTACGATAGAGATTCAGATGGCCATATCTTGACAAAAACACTGTTAACACGAATTGTTGAACGAGGGTTTAAAGAGCCGTACAACCGAAGCCACAAATTGGATCATCAAAACACTGATTATCATCGAATGTTGTGAATTACGGGTCACAATGAACCTACAAACCTTTATCACTGACAGAGATCAAACAATAAGAGGTTCGATTCGGGGTATAAGTTCGCCGAGGGTTAGAGGGTTTGAAAATAATTTGACTTGTTTGACCAACAACCCTTTATATAGGTGGAAGAAAACCCAAGAGGCGAAGTTGTGATAACTTCGCCCCAAACCTAACTTCGCCAAGTCAAAGGCTGGTCAACTTCGCCTGTGTTGCTTATCAGTGAACTTCGCCATTTAGTTAACATCGCTGGTTTATAAAAATTTGAGAATTACAAACAAAACGTCGCCCATTTTAAGACCGAACCTTTACACAAGGAGCACTTTGCTGTTTAAAATTTCCGGTAAAAATTTATACTTGATGATCAAGGAACCAAGTAACCAAGTTATTTAATTGTAAACCATAAAGCGAAATACAAAACGAAAATTTGAGTAAAATAGAATAGACGAGATCAAATTTCAGTCTTGACGAGCCTGCTTGTTTTAGAAAAGATCCGAACAGGAATCATACTGATTAAGCGGCTGTCACTCAGATCCGTGTTCAGCGGTATTATGACATATAGAAACAGGTTGTAGGCAGGTATAAAACTTAGTATGGTTTTCATCACTTCGGTGATACGGATTAGGTTCAATTAAGCTCAAAATTTAGATGGACATCACATGAGAGATTGTGATGCCTCCTATCTATTCTCAAAGCGTATTTGGCTTTCCCCAAGTCACCCCAAGTTGACTTCGACCCGTAGTGTCTGATTAAACAATGTGCACACATCTATCTTTAGTGTCTTCTTCCTGTTCTTTCTTATGCTTGAAATATTCTTTCTTGCCTCTTTCTTGATATTTGAAACAACATAAGCTTCAGAAGGCTTAACAATATACACGTTTTTTTTTTTTTTTTTTTTTTTTTTTTTTTTTTTTTTTTTTTTTACAAATAAAGACATTAATACAACTTCAAATTGTAGACAACTGCAAGTCCCGAATCTGGATCACTGCAGGTACTTGACACTCTTTTCGCGGGAATCAGAACACTCATGGGCTCGTGTATGACTGGGTAATCACTTTTCTGTCTATCATTCGGAAAGATGTATATGGAGACGTGCACAACTCAGAATGATTCTCCACATTAAATCGAGGAGATTTAGTTTGTATCACTTCTACTTTTACGCACCGTAGAAAGCTACAATAACATACAATGACTGTTCTAGAGTCTTTTAGGCCTAATAGCTTCACCAGTTAAGCACAAAGAATCAATTTTTCTATCACTTTCCAAGGTTGGATCAATTTTCTTTTAAACATCGTATTGAAACTTCTTACGAAGTTATAGACTTGAAAAATTATATCACCTCCCTAAAAAAAATTTTAAATTCTATCGCCCCGATCAAGTCAAAGTCTTCAGGTAAACGGCTATCCTGAAGATCCAATGGATCAGCTAGACCGACCACATACAAGTATGTGTCCTTCTAACTAAGTATGAACGACTATTTTTCAGCGATAGAATAAAAACCCATCATAAACCGCCCCGGTCACTTTCAGTCATCTGGTTAATGGCTATCCTCATAATCTACTAGTAGAAGTAAGGACCAAACATATCCGAAGATGTGTCCTTCAAACTTAAGCAACCGACATAATTTTAAGTGACAGTTATGTTTTTTTTTTAAATAAAACGGAAAACAAGGTTACTCGGGATTGATCATCCCATTAAGCTCAACAAGATTTTGAAAACGGGATCGGTCAAACGCTTTATAAAAAGATCGGCAAAATTATCCAAAGAGTCAACCTTTTCAAGCACAATTAATTTCTTCTCAGCACAATCCCGTATAAAATGATGACGAACGTCAATATGTTTAGTTTTTCTGTGTTTAACGGGATTGTTAGTTACTAAGATTGCAGCAGTGTTATCAATGCAAATAGGAGTTTGAGTGAAATTCAGACCATAATCGCGCAATTGTTGTTGTATCCATAGAACTTGGAAGCAGCAGTTTGATGCTGCCAAGTACTCTGCTTCGCAGGTGGAAATGGCTACTGAGGTCTGCTTCTTACACTGCCACGACACCAATCTTCCTCCGAGAAACTAACATCCACCGGTTGTTGACTTCCTGTTCTGATTGCAACCTCCATAGTCAGAATCTGTGTAAGCTACCAAATCCAGTTCTCCCGCTTTCGTGTACCACAATCCCAACTTAGGCTTGCCTTTGAGATACCGCAATATTCTCTTCACTCCCTTCATGTGAGATTCCTTCGGGCTTGCCTGAAAATGATCACAAAGAAAAACTGCAAACATAATGTCAGGTCTAGATGCGGTTAGATACATTAAGGAACCTATGATTGCTCGATATTGAGTGGGATCCACATCTTCATCACTGTTGGAATCAGCACCCAGTTTGTGGTTGACGCAGATTGGAGTGTCAAATGGGGTACTATCATCCATCTTGAAGTGTTTGAGCACATCATGGACATATTTCGTTTGATGAATAAACATACCATCTTTCTTCTGATCTACCTGCAATCCCAAAAAGAAAGTTAATTCACCCATGGCGCTCATTTCAAACCTCTTCTTCATGACCGCTTCAAATTCCTGACACATAGTGACTTTTGATGCAGCAAAAATGATGTCGTCCACATAAACCTGAACGAGAAGAAACTCTCCCCCTTTTCTCCTGACAAACAGCGTACTATCAATCTTTCCTCTTTCAAACCCATTTTCTAGCAAGTAGTCTGACAATTTTGCGTACCAGGCACGAGGAGCCTGATGCAACCCATATAAAGCTTTACTCAGTTTGTACACATGATCAGGAAAATCTGGGTCAGGGAAACCCGGAGGTTGTTCAACATACACCACCTCATCGACTTTACCATTAAGAAAGTCACTTTTCACATCTAACTGGAACACTTTCATCTCTTTGTGCGCAGCAAATGCCAGAAATAATCGAATTGCCTCCAATCTTGCCACAGGAGCAAACACTTCGTTGTAATCGATTCCTTCTTGCTGATTAAACCCTTTTACTACCAATCTTGCCTTGTTCCGTATGATTATCCCTTCTCATCTCTCTTACATTTAAATACCCATTTTGTACCGATAATGTTCACTTCTTGCGATTTTTTAACTAACTACCATACTTCCATCTTCTCAAATTGTGCCAGTTCTTCCTGCATGGCTTCAACCTACGAGCTATCCTTCAGTGCCATTTGATAATTCTTTGGTTCAATCTGGCTGATGAAGCAGGTGTACAAGCATTCATTTACTACACCCGTATCTTTAAAGCTTGCATAAACACATGTGTGTTCATCCAAACTTCTTCTAGTACGTACACCATCAGAGGGATTACCGATCACATTTTCCAAAGGATGATTCTTGTGAATTTTGGTGGACTGGACCGGACTGACTTCCTGATTATTCTCAAGATTTGTAGCAAGTTCATCAGTGTGAGACTGAGGTTGAGTGTGAAATGGATTATAGAATTCATCTTCCTTCGAGACAACAGGAGTTTCGACTGCATTCGACGAAGTTGGTTGATTTTCATTATATTGTGGACGCTGCATAATGGTCTCCTCCTCGTCATACAGTATTTGTGAGGCCATTTTCTCATCGGTGTCTGCAAAAAACAAGTAAGGCACATTAAAAGATTTGAATAGTTTATTATAGTCGAATGCCTCTGTCGGTCCCATGCTAGGCCTTGGTGATCTGTAACTAGTGATGTCAGTGTTACATATCACATCAACCTTGCAGTTCGATAGATTAAAGACTCTTCTGTTGGGTGTCCCAACAACATAGCCAACTAAAATACCTTCGTCAGCTTTCTCACCAAATTTAGAGTTAGTCTTTAATATCGAACATGGGGACCCAAAAGGTTCAAGACCTTTCAAGTTTGGCTTTCTACCATGCATAAGTTCATAACAGGTTTTATTTAATCTTTTAACAGTTAAAACAAGATTAAGGATGTAACAAGCTATAGCCACAGCCTCAGCCCAGAACACCACGGGAAGTTTAGCATCTGCCAGCATGGTCCTAGCGCCTTCGATTAGAGTTCTATTCTTCCTTTCAGCTACTCCATTTTGTTGTGGAGTATATGGGGCACTGTACTGATGCTCTATCCCTTTCTGTAGACAAAACATCTCTATCTGATAGTTCTTAAATTCTGTCCCATTATCACTCCTGATGTACTAAACCTTCCTCCCAATAATATTTTCCACCTTGGTAATCAAGTTAATTACCAACTGAACTGTCTCATCCTTTGTCTTCAGAAAATATACCCAAGAGTATCGAGAGTAATCATCGGTTACAACCAAGCAGTATGACGTTCCACCTAGACTCTTTACATTCACAGGACCAAAGAGATCCATGTGAAGTAGGTCCAGGGTGCTGACAATTGAGTTAACCTTCTTGGAGTGATGAGGCTTTTTGTGTTGCTTCCCTTTCTTGCACGACAAGCATTGATCTTCAAAGTTAAAATTCTTCAAGGGAACCCCAAGTACCAGCCCATTCTTGACAATGTAATTCATTTTGCGAAGATGTATATGTCCCATTCTTCGATGCCATAACTCTGACTCAGAGTCAGTTGCCTTTGACAGAAGACATGACTCTTCTGTTGTCATCTCAGTTGACCTCATATCCGTTACATACGTGTTCTTTTCTCTTGGAGCTTTCATCACAACCCAGGCCTCTGGTATCTTGAAACCAGGATAAAGAACGATTGCCTCATTTTTAGTAAAATGCACCGTGTATTCTTTGTCACAAATCTGAGATACACTCAACAAGTTATGCTTCAACTCTTCCACAAAATTAACCTTCTCTAACTTTATTCTTCCATTCGTCACAGTTCGAATACCACTGATTCTTCCTCCACTCTCTCCAGCGAAACTAACCCTTCCTCCTTGAACAGATTTCTAGTCACGTAACAATTTCTTGTTACCAGTCATGTGCCGGGAACAGCCACTGTCAACAACCCACATATTGTTTATAGCCCTGTTTGACTGTTCCTGCACAATTAAAGAAATAGATTAAAATCTGGGGACCCAAGACCTTCTGGTCTTGGGTTGAATAAACCTGTTCTCAGGTATTCAGTACCTTGATTGCCCAAAGTTAGTTTGAGGATAGTTTCTGTAAGTTCTGAACGGAAACCTTCTAGAGGACTGGCTATGAGGCCATCCAACTCTTTGTGAATTAACTGAATTATAATTGTTGGTTTGGTAGTTTACTGGGAAAAAACAAGACTGAATTCTTTGAAATCTTGGATTAGTCCAATGACTGAAAGTCGGTGTGTTCACATTCTTACCAGCATCATAATTAGTATTCATTTTATTCTCAGTTTTCGAAGGCCTCATACCTCTAAATTTTCTCTGTTTTAGAGGACAATCAGTAACAAGGTGTCCTACTTTATTGCATCTGAAACAACTTCTGTTTTGAACTTTCGTCTCAACAGTTGTTGCAGAAGTCGAGGTTGCGTTACTACCCGTTTGTCTAACATATGGTGGGACTAACGAATTTAGGGAAGATTTCTTTTCATCAGGCTTATATTCCTCCCCATGATTTAGTAACACAACCTCTTCTTTTATCTCACCCAATTCGGATGACTTGTCCGAATTTGATGAGACAGAGCTAGGGACAGAAATCGCAACATTAGAACTTGACAAACTCGTTTCGCTCTTATTAACTTCAGTTTTGTTAGTAGAAACTTTGATTGGAACTGTCTGACTAATCTCAACATTCGCAGATTGCTGATCACTAGGATCATAAGTATAGTTATTGTAGTACGGTGGTGGAACTTCAGAAAATCTAATTCCCCCTTTGTTAACCGGGGAACGTTGAACACTTATGATGTGATCTAGCATTGCTGAAGAATTTCTAAATTGTTCAATTTTTCTGTTTAGTTCCACCACTTTTACCTGGTAATCAGCTATATGTTTATCTTTTTCAGCAATTAGTTTGGTCTTTTCTTCTAACACTTCGTAACTAAGATCAATTACTTGTATTTTTTCAGCTAGACTGGCTTTAAGACTTCTGATATCCTTTTCACTAGCTTTTATTTTTACCGAATAACTATTTTCTTTAGTTTTAGAGTAGTGATGTTCTTCTTTCAGGTTTTTAAATTGAGTATCCAAACTAACAAACTGACCAGTTAATGTTTTTAATTGTTTAGACAGATTTTCACATTGTTCACAATGAAGTTCAGTACTTACCTCAGAGAGCTGATCGTTCACTTCTGCCATGTATGCCTGATCTTCTCCCGTCTCTCTCTCACTTCCTCCAGTTTCGATGTTTACCAAATTAGCCTGTTCGAACACTTCCTCAACTTGTATATTCCAGTTGTATCCACCATTCTGTCGAGATACCATAGCCCTATTTTCACTACCACCCCATTCTGTTGTGCAGGCCTGTTCTGACTTCGTTCAACTCTCTCATTTGTACATTCCTTAGCAAAGTGTCCAATTTGTTGACAGTTGTAACATCGAACCTTTGATTTATCAAACCTTGGTCTTTCTCCAACGAACTTTCTACCCGTTTTCTTCAAGAATCTCTTTACCCTTCTTACTATCATAGCCATCTGCCACTGCAGATCCATCTCTTCCAAATCATCAGCATCGATCTGATCATAGTCTTCATCCAAAGTTGCAGGGTCTACTATTTTACCTTTGATATAGTTCTCATAAGATGCAATGAAAGATACATAGAGGGCAAACTGTTGTTCAGCAGATTTCACACTCATAGGCATCTGTGAGTAGTTATTGTTTGCAGCATTGTATGAGAAATTTCCAGTTGTAGTTTGAGGCTTTGAGGAATTACTCCTTCCTGCTACTAAACATACGTCAACATCCATATTGAGAATCACATGACTATTTGGAGTGGAGTTTGATTCCCCCCTTAGAGTAGTCGGCAGTGGATTCTAATTTTGAACTTGAGCTCGGAGTGACTTTAGCACCATACATTCCCGGATCCTGAACCTGATCAGTTAGTGTCTCCTTTCGAGCCATGTTAAGTTTAAAATTTTGTAACTTATTGACCACTGTTTCAAAATCAATGTTGTCAAAATCTTTATCTTCTCTCATTAATACAATGTACATTTCCCATTTCGGTGGAAGAGCATCAAAAAGTTTCTCTACTACCTCTTCTTCCTTGTATTCAGTGGAGTAATTATTTAGTTCGGTCATCAAATGATAATATCGTGTGATGATATCATCAAGTGATTCATTTTTCAAATACTTGAATACAGAGAATTGGGTCTTTAGCAGCTTTGTCTTGGAAGTACGTATCCCCACATTACCTTCATATCTATTTTCTAGTGCTTCCCATAGCTCTCTAGCAGTTTTGTATTTCTTGAAGGTATGAAGAATCTCTTGTGGAAGAGCCATTGTTATAGCTGCATGAGCTTTACTCTCTGCCTCATACATTTTCTTTTCGTCCTCTTCCATCTTACAGTACTTCCTAATCTGTTCACGACCTTCAAACATGGATGTTGGTGGAATGCACCCGTCTTGAATGCAAACCCACATCTTAGCATCTTGATACTTCACATACTGTTCAAAACGATCTTTCCATGCAACGAAATCGGTACCCTTAAGTAGTTTTGGAGCTTTAGTTGCTGAACCGGCTTCAACTTCCATCTTTACCAGCTCTGTGATGTTTATCAAAGTCATAGTTGAAGAATAGAGATTAAAGAATCAAAAAACAGAATTATGTGAACAGCAATAGCGAAGTTAATATAACTTCGCTTCAATCTAACTTCTTTAATATAACTTCGCTTTAATATAACTTCTCTTGAACCTTAAATCTGAACAACTTTGCTAGCCTAACAACTTCGCCTGCTACTTAACATCGCTTGGGCTTAAGTTCGCTGAACAACTTCGCCAAATATTATATCTTCGCTTAAACCCTATAAGTTCGCTTAAACCCTACCTTTTGTGACGGCAACTTCGCTTGATGAACAACTGAGTTTTGCAAGTTTTAGTTAGGTTTATTGCGAGGGTCGTGAGGGTTATTTGGAGGTATATTCGATGAGGGAAGATGGACAAACGACAAAAACAAAGTATTTCAACGTAAACTTGTTCCGCGAATAGTCAAACGGAACGATCTTAACACCCGTGTGATAATCCCGAACCACACAATAGCGAGCAAAATGCTCTGATACCAATTGTAGGTTCCCACCCGGATCTACACAGGAGTATCTCGTAACACAAGGGTGCGGAATCCCCACGTAATACGATTCGAGTGTAAGATAAGTAATACGTTAAATAAGTATGTAAACACACGAGATAATACTTGAGAACTTGATGTATTTCTATTGCCAACACGTGATGCACAAGATCACCAAAAGCAAGTTCTCTAAAAAACTTTTATAAACAAGCCGAAGTGGAGGTTTAAATAGACCTCGACAACTTTGCCTTACATACTAGGCGAAGTTGTGATAACTTCGCTTCACAAGTTCGCTTACATCCCAGGCGAACTTTTACAAAAAAATATTCAAAACCAAAAAAATAATCTAAAACGATTACAGACACATAAAAAACACAAGATACTGAACTACTGACATCATGCACCAACAATGGGGAGATGATCTACAAGAAGGAGATAATGTTGTTGTTGAAGGAGATGCTGAAAGGGAGATAGAAATTGAGGTTGTTAATGAAGTTGTGTCACCTGATTAGGGGGAGAATGTGACTGATACTGATTTTGAACATAGATAATATTGTTTCTACACCACCTATTTCACCACAAACTCAATCACCATCCCAAGCCCAAACCCATGAACAGTATATTCCTTCACCACCACACTAATACCTAATCTATGAACCATACATTCCATCACCACCTACTTCCTCACAAACCCAAACCCAACCTGAAACTGAAACCCAAATCCAAACCCAAACCCAAAACCAACTTGAAACTGAAACCCAAACCCATACACACTCCTAAACTTATACTGACCCATAACCTTACGTCCCAGAAATGGTCCCATACCATCTGATAAACCACCCCAGTTAACCATATTAATCACCAACTCACTCCATTGACTTTGAACAATAAGATACATCTTCAACTCCAACAACCCATAGCCCAACTGTGACACCCGGTAATTTCCCAATTCCATAAACCAAGTAACCAACCTAATTATTAGGAGATTGTGAATGTTATGCGCGCCATTATCAGCGCGGGCATATGTTATATGCGCCATGCGCGGATGCGATGCGCGTCATGTTAGGATCAGCGCGGGCATATGTTATATGCGCCATGCGCGGATGCGATGCGCGCCATGTTAGGATCAGCGCGGGCATATGTTATATGCGCCATGCGCGGATGCGATGCGCGCCATGTTAGGATCAGCACGGGCATATGTTATATGCGCCACGCGCACAGGTTTTGTGTTTTCATAACTTAATTTTATGTCGTTTCTGTCTAATGGGTTAGACGCCCCGCTTGATGCTAAAGCGGGTGCATACCTCTTCAATAATCAAATCATTTATGCGCGCGCGGAAAAAGGGAACTAACCTCCCCGCATGGCGGGAACATTGAGAGCTAGTTTGTTTGAAGCTCCAAGATGGAATTGACTTCAACATAACTGATCACTATGTTGAAATACCAAGACCTCATGGAGAATCTACAAATGAAACTCAACGTCCCTGACTACGAGAAGGTTACACACCTACCCGCATCAAATAAAAAGGAGTTATGTGCGACACCTGCGGGAAGAATCCCCGCGGGACACCTTAAAACTAAACCCTTTACGCATGAACGTCTGCACAGAAACCAACCACCTTCTCGCTTAAATCCAAAAGTTCACCCTGTTAATAAACTCTGAGAACGCTGGTTCCAGCAGAGCCAGATGGACTCGCAGGATTCCTTATAAGGACGCCTGCGCAGTGATACGCGCAGGATTCGTTACAAGGACGCTTGCGCGAAGACCAACTGGAGCCGCCGGACCCACAACGTTCAAAGAAATGGCCTTCACGCAGAAGGTTATACGCGCAAGGCTACACGCACAAAACACTTAGTCTATTCTTCAGATGTAAGGGGATTACCCCCGCCCAGAAAGAACCAGTTGCGTGTTTCAGATATTTTTACCTTTTGACTGCACACTGACAACAGTACCAGGAAAAGTATACTGTAACACGAAATGTCAGCTGTCAGCCGCACCTACTCTCACCAACCACAGTCCTGCATGTACTGTCAAATCCATCAGAATCTTTATAACCACTCCCTAGGACCATCACCCCCATCCCTAAAATAATAATAATAAACCCCATACCTTGTCATCATTACACCCAATATAAATAAGATTTCAATCCCCTAAATCAAGGGATTGTGTTCCCTTGAATTTGCCTATAAATAAGTATCAATTCTTGAATAAAAATATCACACAAACACACTTCAAACTCCTCTCTTAAACCTGTAATTCTGCACTAACCATCTCCCGAGCATCCGTTTCCAGTTCCATCGCTAGGTAAGCCGAAACTTTAGTCTTAAGATTTACTTTCCTGACCAACCCTTATATTCTTCGATTTCTTGGTCTTAATTCACATATTTCTTGTTATTTAAACATATTCTAGACTTCCAATTTCGAGGCTAACATCAGGAAACCCGAATCTCGTTTAATCTCTCTCTAAACCATCACTTAACAAGAATCACAGGTGAGTCTCACATCCCCTATTTTCACAGTTTTTAAACTGTTTTCGGGGCGAGGGACACGTGTTTAAATTATGTTTTATCATGGTATATTTACAAGCAATGCAAACAATTATCTGTTCATGGTGTTTATCTTGGTTTTCAATGTAAGTGCGCAAGATTTAGAAAGTGATCACTTCGTCATGGAACTCTAAGGGTAGGGACTACTGTGTTTGATCAACCCGCTCGTAGGGGTCGCACCTCTTTGCATAGACGAGTGCCTAGTATGGTCATGGGGTAGTACTACTAGTTGTAAAGCCCGCTAGTAGGGGTCATACCTCTTTGCATGGACGAGCGCCTAGTTTTCCGAGCACAACGTCCGCGCGTAACCCGCGGGACGGTATTGTTTTAGCTCGTAGTGGCAGCGCCACTTTGCATGGACGAGCACGGTTTTCAGAAATGTCCGCGCGTAACCCGCGGGACGGTTTTATCAAGCATATGTTTTAATGGTGTTATCAGAAATATGTTTCAATACGGTTTTATCAAGCATATGTTTTAATGGTGTTACAGAAATATGTTTCAATACGGTTTTATCAAGCATATGTTTTAATGGTGTTATCAGAAATATGTTTCAATATGGTTTTATCAAGGATATGATGCAATACGATTTATCAAGTCACCAAAACTTGTGAACTCACTCAGTTTATACTGATTCAAATGTTTTTACGTGACTTTCAGGTGATAATTAGTAGCGCAAGGAGTCACACATAGAGCACTTCACGCAGAACATCTATAAAAATGGTTTTTGGAAGATTTTAGTTCTATCCCTTCCACACGCGTGGTTGTTCCCGCCGTGTAAGGGGATATGGCGCGGAAATCTTCAACGTTTTTCATATGTGGATGTTTTTATATGTAATTCTAAACAATGTAATGTATTTTGTACTAGACATTTCATGCGCAATGGAAAATTTATTTGAATGTTTGCAATGACCCGTGCTTGATTATCAATTCCCACTCGCGCGCACCCGGCTGTTTCCGCCGTTTAGGGCCGGGTGTGACAGATTGGTATCAGAGCACTGGTTATAGCGAACTTGGAAAGAAGTTTTAACCTAGACTATAACCGTAGGGGAATCGCATGAAATATTTTACAAAGAAAATATTTTCAAAAGAAAAACCACACACACACTTAGGAACACGGGTCACACAATGTCTAGTGAACACTAGGGATAAGAACATTATGTGCTCAGGGTACATGCGATAAGTTTGATATATTTTCGTTTTCTTTTAAGAAAAACGAGAATGCCTCCAACCAGAGCCAAGGGAATTACCATGACACCCGAGGAACTCGCAGAAATAATCGCACAGGCGATCGCAACGCATGAGGCCAGCAAGGCCGAATCAAGTCAGGGTCGTCAAGAGACCGAAACCCCAGAACCCGAATCAGGAGCTTTGGACAAAGGATGCTCCTATAAGACATTTATGGCCTGTAAGCCTTGGCCATTCAAGGGCACCGAAGGGGCCATTGGGCTCTACAACTGGATCGACAAAATGGAGACGGTTCTCTCCATTAGCGGGTGTAGTGAAAATCAAAAGGTCCTTTACGCGACCTGCATGTTTCAAGAAGCGGCCTCGTCTTGGTGGAAGCTTCAAGTGAAAACATTGGGACGAGAAGTTGCTCTCCACAAGACCTGGGAGGAGCTGAAGGAAATGATGATGAAAAAGTTCTGCTCTCGCGCCGAAATTCAGAGTCTACAGCAGGAATTTTGGAACCACACCATGATAGGAACTGATATCGACGCATACAACAACCGATTCAACGAACTTTGCAAGATGGTGCCGGATATGGCGAACACGGAGGAGAAAAAGATCGAGAGGTATATCTTTGGATTACCCCATGTTATCAGAGTTCCACTCAATGCCGCAGCGCCTCCAACCTTTGATGAGGCAGTGGCGCGGGCCATCACTCTTACAAGAGATACGGTCCGTGCGGGCATGTTGACCTCGCGCGGGAACGGGCAGCGAACCTCTGACCCCAAGAGAAAATGGAACTCTCACCACCGAGGGTCCGACTCCAAGCAACCTCCATTCAAGAAACAGGAGAGCGTAAGGGCTTACACGATACAAGCCCTGGAGCCATCACGAAAAGGGTACAATGGGCCTCGCCCATGGTGCAGCAGATGCAAGTATGACCACGAGGGTGAATGCGCAAGCATCGCATGCGCCAAATGTAGCAGATCAGGGCACAAGGCGATAAACTGCCAGAAGGAAGCTGGAGCAAACGACAACTGCTACGCATGCGGGAAGCCAGGACATTTCAGTCGGGATTGCCCGAAAAAGAGAAACCAAGCTCGCGGGAGAGCCTTTGTGATCAGCGCGGGCGAAGCAAAAGAAGAACCGAATGTGGTAACCGGTACGTTTCTACTTAACGACCATTTTGCATCTGTCTTATTTGATACTAGCGCTGACCTAAGTTTCATATCCACTGAGTTTAAAAATTCCCTACGCCTAGCAACCAGTAGGCTAGACACGCCTTATACTATAGAACTAGCCAATGGTAGGCAGATACGCGCGAACGAGAGGACTGAGCAATGTGTATTGGTCATGGGAGGTCACGGATTCAATATTAACTTATTGCCAATAGACTTGGGAAGCTTTGACATCGTGGTAGGCATGGATTGGTTAGTCGAGAACCACGCGGAAGTTATTTGCCATGAGAAGCAGGTTCGGATCCCACTGTTGAGCGGAGAAACCTTGGTGATTCAAGGGGAAAGAAGTGGAGTTGCGACAAAACTCATTTCGTGTCTAAAGGCGCGCAAGTGCCTGAGGAAAGGATGCTACGCCTTCCTGGCGCACGTAGTAGAGAAGAAAGGAGATGAACGAAAGATTGAAGACTTACCAGTGGTGCGCGAATTTCCAGAAGTTTTCCCTGAAGATTTGCCCGGATTACCGCCACGGCGACAAGTCGAGTTTCGAATCGACTTGGTTCCAGGAGCTGCACCAGTAGCTCGAGCACCTTATCGACTAGCTCCATCCGAGATGCAAGAGCTATCCAATCAGTTGCAGGAACTATTGGATAAGGGCTTCATACGCCCAAGCTTTTCACCCTGGGGAGCTCCAGTACTATTTGTAAAGAAGAAGGATGGTTCATTTAGAATGTGTATTGACTACAGGGAACTGAACAAGCTGACAGTCAAGAATCGGTACCCCTTACCGAGGATTGACGACTTATTTGATCAGTTGCAGGGATCCAGTTATTACTCGAAGATAGATCTACGGTCAGGTTACCACCAACTTAGGGTCCATGAGGAAGACGTGCCGAAGACAGCCTTCCGAACTAGATACGGCCATTATGAGTTCTTAGTGATGCCTTTCGGGCTAACTAATTCGCCGGCTGTATTCATGGATCTGATGAACCGTGTGTGCAAACCATACTTGGATAAGTTTGTGATTGTATTTATAGATGATATTCTGGTTTACTCCCGAACCAGAGCTGAGCATGAACAACATCTGAGATTAATTTAGGGGTTGCTAAAGGAAGAAAAGTTGTATGCAAAGTTTTCTAAATGTGAGTTTTGGCTTAGAGAGGTTCACTTTCTCGGTCACGTTGTAAACGAGAAAGGAATACACGTCGATCCTTCCAAGGTCAAAGCCATCGAGAATTGGGAAACGCCAAAAACACCAACTGAGGTGAGGCAATTCCTAGGACTAGCTGGCTACTATCGACGTTTCATTGAGAACTTCTCCAAGATAGCTTTACCTCTGACTGCGCTAACTCAGAAAGATAAGAAGTTTGATTGGGGCGAAAACCAGGAAGCAGCGTTTCAAATGTTAAAGCAAAAGTTATGTAGTGCGCCAATTTTGTCGCTACCCGAGGGGACGGACGACATCGTCGTCTACTGCGACGCTTCACATCAAGGACTCGGATGTGTCCTTATGCAGAGAAACAAAGTCATAGCGTATGCCTCTCGTCAACTCAAGGTCAATGAAAGGAATTATACAACGCATGATCTGGAACTTGGAGCAGTTGTTTTCGCGCTAAAGATTTGGCGCCATTATCTTTATGGTACAAAGTGTTTGATTTTTACGGATCACAAGAGCCTTCAACATATATTTGATCAAAAGGATTTAAACATGAGGCAACGAAGATGGGTTGAATTATTGAATGATTATGATTGTGAAATAAAGTATCATCCTGGAAAGGCGAATGTGGTAGCAGACGCTTTAAGTAGGAAAGAGCGAGCAAAGACGCTACGAGTTAAGGCTCTAAGATTGACCATTCGTGCAGACCTCACTACCCGCATCCGAGAAGCTCAACAAGAAGCCTTGAAATCAGAGTTTGTCAAGAACGAATCCCTTGGGGGTATGATTAAGAATTTGGAGCTCAAAGAGAACGATTCTCGATATTTTGCTAACCGCATATGGGTCCCTCTCAAAGGAGGATTGCGCGAGCAAGTGTTAAGCGAAGCTCACAAAACGCGTTATTCCGTACATCCTGGCGCAGACAAGATGTACCAAGATGTTAAAGCGCTGTATTGGTGGCCCAATCTTAAGGGCGACATCGCGACGTATGTCAGTAAGTGCCTGACGTGTTCGAAGGTGAAGGCTGAATACCAGAAACCGTCGGGGTTGCTTCAACAGCCAGAAATTCCCATGTGGAAGTGGGAACAAATCTCCATGGACTTCATTACCAAACTGCCAAGGACACCTGGGGGTTACAACACGATTTGGGTTATTGTAGACCGGCTAACTAAGTCAGCACACTTTCTGCCGATCAAGGAAACCGATAAGATGGAAAAGTTAGCCCGATTGTATATTCGAGAAGTAGTTTCAAAACACGGAGTTCCGGTATCCATCATTTCTGATAGAGATAGTCGTTTCACCTCAAGATTTTGGAGATCGTTACAAGGGGCTTTAGGTACTCGTCTTGACATGAGTACGGCTTATCATCCCCAAACAGATGGACAAAGCGAGCGAACCATTCAAACATTAGAAGATATGTTGCGCGCGTGCGCAATCGATTTCGGGGGTAGCTGGGATACTCATCTCCCATTGGTTGAATTTTCATACAATAACAGTTATCACACAAGCCTCAAGGCTGCGCCATTTGAAGCCTTGTATGGGCGCAAGTGTAGGTCCCCACTGTGTTGGACTGAAGTGGGTGACAAGCAAATGACTGGTCCAGAATTGATCCAAGAAACGACGGACAAAATTTTCCAGATACGGGATCGCCTTAAGGCAGCGCGCGACAGACAGAAAAGCTATGCAGATGTGAGAAGAAAACCGTTGGAATTTCAAGTAGGGGATAGAGTACTTTTGAAAGTCTCTCCATGGAAGGGAGTCCCCCGTTTCGGCAAGCGAGGAAAGTTAAATCCGCGATACATCGGACCATTTGAGATCCTGGAAAGGATCGGTCCAGTTGCTTATAAACTCCATTTACCCGCCGAACTTAGTGGAGTTCACGACACGTTTCATGTGTCCAACCTCAAGAAGTGCTTATCTGATGAAACGTTAATTTTACCATTGGACGAGGTTCATATCGGCAAACAGCTACACTTCGTGGAAGAGCCTATAGCAGTAACCGATTGGAAAGAACAAAAGTTGCGAAGAAGCCGAATCAAGTTAGTAAAGGTTCAATGGAACTCAAAGCGTGGACCTGAATTCACTTGGGAAAGAGAAGACCAAATGCGCAAAAAAGTACCCATACCTCTTCCAAAGAATAGCTCCTACCAGCGACACCTCCTAAATTTCGGGACGAAATTCTCCTAACAGGGGGAGAATGTGACACCCGGTAATTTCCCAATTCCATAAACCAAGTAACCAACCTAATTATTAGGAGATTGTGAATGTTATGCGCGCCATTATCAGCGCGGGCATATGTTATATGCGCCATGCGCGGATGCGATGCGCGCCATGTTAGGATCAGCGCGGGCATATGTTATATGCGCCATGCGCGGATGCGATGCGCGCCATGTTAGGATCAGCGCGGGCATATGTTATATGCGCCATGCGCGGATGCGATGCGCGCCATGTTAGGATCAGCACGGGCATATGTTATATGCGCCATGCGAGGATGCGATGCGCGCCATGTTAGGATCAGCGCGGGCATATGTTATGTGCGCCACGCGCACAGGTTTTGTGTTTTCATAACTTAATTTTATGTCGTTTCTGTCTAATGGGTTAGCCGCCCCGCTTGATGCTAAGGCGGGTGCCTACCTCTTCAATAATCAAATCATTTATGCGCACGCGGAAAAAGGGAACTAACCTCCCAGCATGGCGGGAACATTGAGAGCTAGTTTGTTTGAAGCTCCAAGATGGAATTGACTTCAACATAACTGATCACTATGTTGAAATAACAAGACCTCATGGAGAATCTACAAATGAAACTCAACGTCCCTGACTACGAGAAGGTTACACACCTACCCGCATCAAATAAAAAGGAGTTATGTGCGACACCTGCGGGAAGAATCCCCGCGGGACACCTTAAAACTAAACCCTTTAAGCATGAACGTCTGCACAGAAACCAACCACCTTCTCGCTTAAATCCAAAAGTTCACCCTGTTAATAAACTCTGAGAACGCTGGTTCCAGCAGAGCCAGATGGAATCGCAGGATTCCTTATAAGGACGCCTGCGCAGTGATACGCGCAGGATTCGTTACAAGGACGCTTGCGCGAAGACCAACTGGAGCCACCGGACCCACAACGTTCAAAGAAATGGCCTTCACGCAGAAGGTTATACGCGCAAGGCTACACGCACAAAACACTTAGTCTATTCTTCAGATGTAAGGGGATTACCCCCGCCCAGAAAGAACCAGTTGCGTGTTTCAGAGATTTTTACCTTTTGACTGCACACTGACAACAGTACCAGGAAAAGTATACTGTAACACGAAATGTCAGCTGTCAGCCGCACCTACTCTCACCAACCACAATCCTGCATGTACTGTCAAATCCATTAGAATCTTTATAACCACTCCCTAGGACCATCACCCCCATCCCTAAAATAATAATAATAAACCCCATACCTTGTCATCATTACACCCAATATAAATAAGATTTCAATCCCCTAAATCAAGGGATTGTGTTCCCTTGAATTTGCCTATAAATAAGTACCAATTCTTGAATAAAAATATCACACAAACACACTTTAAACTCCTCTCTTAAACCTGTAATTCTGCACTAACCATCTCCCGAGCATCCGTTTCCAGTTCCATCGCTAGGTAAGCCGAAACTTTAGTCTTAAGATTTACTTTCCTGACCAACCCTTATATTCTTCGATTTCTTGGTCTTAATTCACATATTTCGTGTTATTTAAACATATTCTAGACTTCCAATTTCGAGGCTAACATCAGGAAACCCGAATCTCGTTTAATCTCTATCTAAACCATCACTTAACAAGAATCACAGGTGAGTCTCACAGCCCCAATTTTCACTGTTTTTAAACTGTTTTCGGGGCGAGGGACACGTGTTTAAATTATGTTTTATCATGGTATATTTACAAGCAATGCAAACGATTATCTGTTCATGGTGTTTATCTTGGTTTTCAATGTAAGTGCGCAAGATTTAGAAAGTGATCACTTCGTCATGGAACTCTAAGGGTAGGGACTACTGTGTTTGATCAACCCGCTCGTAGGGGTCGCACCTCTTTGCATAGACGAGTGCCTAGTATGGTCATGGGGTAGTACTACTGGTTGTAAAGCCCGCTCGTAGGGGTCGCACCTCTTTGCATGGACGAGCGCCTAGTTTTCCGAGCACAACGTCCGCGCGTAACCCGCGGGACGGTATTGTTTTAGCTCGTAGTGGCAGCGCCACTTTGCATGGACGAGCACGGTTTTCAGAAATGTCCGCGCGTAACCCGCGGGACGGTTTTATCAAGCATATGTTTTAATGGTGTTATCAGAAATATGTTTCAATACGGTTTTATCAAGCATATGTTTTAATGGTGTTATCAGAAATATGTTTCAATACGGTTTTATCAAGCATATGTTTTAATGGTGTTATCAGAAATATGTTTCAATATGGTTTTATCAAGGATATGATGTAATACGATTTATCAAGTCACCAAATCTTGTGAACTCACTCAGTTTATACTGATCCAAATGTTTTTACGTGTCTTTCAGGTGATAATTAGTAGCGCAAGGAGTCACACTGTCACACCCTCAAAATCCACTAACGGAGTTTTACCGTCAGAGGGTGTGAACTGGCAGGATCGGAATCATTAGTTATAACCAAACCAAAGAAAACGTTTAAATGAAAAATAAGTGCGGAAGCGTAAAACCTTAATTCAAAAGTTGCGTCACGCAGGACGACTTAAAATCAAATGTAAATGTTAAAATTAAGTTTGCAGAGTAAGATGTTTAACAATTAATGCATGCTCCTAAACCGCGCGCCCGCCTCGGCTACCTGAGAATAACATACTAAAAGGGGTCAACACGAGGTTGGTGAGTTCACAAGCTATATAAGACAAATCGTTTAGCGTTTGAGTTCAGCGTTTTCGTTAAGTGTTTTGCGTAACCACGTTACGGCGTTTAAAAGTTTTGCGTAACCACGTTACGGCGTTTAAGTGTGTAACCACGTTACAGCGTTTAAGTGTGTAACCACGTTACAGCGTTTAAGTGTGTAACCACGTTACAGCGTTTAAGTGTTACCAGATAATGTTATGTCAAATTATATATCGATAGGTAGCTAATCTATACAACAAGTATTACTAAGTGGTTCGAGACCGAAGCTGACTGTTTATCAAGTGCCCGTCACCAGGTCAACCCAGACCATGGTAAGTGTTAGCCAAAATTACACCCACTCAACCTCCAGTTGAGCTTAGCGTCGGGTGGGGTTTGTCAAACCCAGTAGTACTACTCAACAGTGACTCGCTATTCCAAATATTAACCGGTTCGATGCGTGGGACTTCAAGGGTTACGTGCCGCTTAGCCTCTACAAGTGATATATATAATTTATAACAAAATCTTAAATATGTGTTTATCTCAAAAATGCGTTTATCGGAGTATGTTATCTCCCCCAAGTGAAAAACGTTTGAAAACAGTTCAAAGAGCGGGGTAAGTGAACTCACTGTTTGCGAAGAATATTCCAAATTAGATCACCGAGTGATGCGCGTCGTAGAAAACTCTCTAGCGTTCTAAAATAACAAAGAGATTTTCTAAGTATCGGAACGTTTAACGAGTCCCTAGACTCGGCACATAATACCTATGCACGTATCATGTTTCGTGTTTCGTTTGTGAACCGTGTGTGATTTAAACAAGTACAATTGTGATACGATACACGAGTGAGCAATTACTTTCGTGTCATGTATTAATAACATACTTACAAGCAATTATTCCCGTAAGGGCATTTTGGTCAACAAACAAAGACTAACTAACTATTATTCCCCATAAGGGCAATTTGGTCAATTCATGGCAATCAACTAGCAATTATTCCCCGCAAGGGTATTTTGGTCAAAATACCACAATTATATAAAAACTATCATATTTCATGCATTCCTATACAACTCAGCAGCTAGTTTCATTGTGACAGAATTTCTACTTGAAAGATTGTACTATTTCACCGATCATATCATCTCAATTAATTCACCAAAAATCACCACTGAAACATACATGTCTTAGGTTTCCAGAACATATTTTATATTATTTTTATTCCATATAGATTTCTCATAATGATCAAAACACTACAGTAAACTCATATCAGTCAGATTCATGCACAACAGAATGTTATTTGCAATTCCTGGTAAACGAAAAATCCAATAAATGCAAGACCACTTGGGTTTGGTTCCTAACTCAGTGAGTCAACTTCCAGAAGTGGAACCAACCCAATTGGCCTCGTAGTTCATGAGATATAGAATTTACAATATAACCTAACAGCAGGTCTAACAGCTCAGCTTTGCATCACGTTTTTGTAAAATCATAAAAGTATACTTCCACTTATCCAAAAATTACGAATTTATACTTTATAGAAACTAGACTCAACCTAGTTTACTGCAGTACTCACAATCTCAATCAATTTTCACGTTTACACTTCGTTACAGTCAGTTAAACATCGTATATATATTCTGTCCAGAATCTGTTCACATCAAAACTCAACATCATAACAATCTATGAACTATCATGCATCCATATAACCCTCTAGACACCATAACTACTATCCATGCATATAAATCACACCATACATACAAGATTAGGGTTTGTGTTTTAATTCAAATCAAGAACAACAATCAATCATGCAACAACATCAATCTAGTTATCAATCTATTATCCAACTAACAACTATCATATTGATCACATACATACATATAATCGGCTGAGTTAGGGTTTACATACAACCCATTAAACATCAAAATTACACAACAAGGAGGTAAGAGATGATCAAGTATACCTTCCTAGCACCTAGTTCTTGGATTAATCTCTTGATTGATGTGTGTGTGTGTGATGAAGGTGGACGGCAGCCGTGGATCAAGAGAGGGAGAGAGAGCCGATTTAGGGTTGTAGGTTAATAATAAGTTAGGGTTTGTTTATTAGTGATGTATTTATAATAATACAAGTTACACTCTAGTCCCTCTTCTTTCCAAGTGTTGTTTTTCTAGAACATTCCATCATACTTGCCCAATAAGTTAACATGACCATAGTTTTATCACATAGCACATAATCCTAACACATAATAATCACATAATTTTTGTTTTTACGTTTATCGTTTATTTATCAATCGTTTGCGTCAACTCGTTTGCGTTTCGGTGCAAATCCCGAAAGACTACACATGTAGTAAGTGTTACGCGTCATTTAAACCCTAGTTTAAATGTAATGAAGTGTACGTTATAGATTCAACGATCTTAAAGTTTGAATTGACGGAGTTGAGTTAACGGAGTTAACCTGAAATTGACGATTGTCATATCATTCCCATGTTAAAGAATTTTCGTCCCGAAAATTTGAGTCAAGTCGTGATGAGAGTCTGAAAGAGTAAGAAGAAAAATTTTCAGTTTGTCATATCATCCCCTAGTAAAAAGAAATTTCGTCCCGAAATTTAATTCATACCTTCGGTGATGTTTGACGGTTTGCCGGGTTTCGCGGTTTTCGGTGTTTGGTTAGCCCTTCAAAAAGGTGAGGATACTTTTTCATCATTTGATCCTCGCGTTCCCACGTGAACTCCGGTCCACGTCTCGAGTTCCAACGAACCTTAACGATTGGAATTTTGCTGTGTTTGAGTGTTTTGGTTTCCCAATCCAAAACTTCGACTGGTTCCTCAATGAACCGTAACTGTTCATCAACTTGCAGTTCCTCCAAAGGGACTACTTGGGTTTCATCAGATAGGCATTTCTTCAAATTTGATACGTGGAATACATCGTGTACGCCACTGAGTTCTGTTGGTAGGTCCAGTCGGTACGCCACCGGACCAATGCGCTCAGTTATCCGGTACGGACCAACATACCGTGGGTTGAGTTTGTTTCGCTTACCAAAGCGAACTACACCTTTCCAAGGTGAGACTTTGAGTAACACCCGATCGTTCACTTTAAATTCGAGAGGTTTTCGGCGCTTGTCGGCGTAACTCTTTTGGCGATCCCGTGCTGCTGCCATGCGATTTCGGATTTGAACAATCTTTTCCGAGGTTTCGAGTACCAGTTCTGGACCAGTGATTTGGCTGTCACCCACCTCTGCCCAGCAGAGTGGTGATCGACACTTCCGTCCGTACAGCGCTTCAAACGGCGCTGCCTTAATACTTGCGTGGTAGCTGTTATTATACGAAAACTCTACCAAGGGTAAGTGGGGTTCCCAACTTTTTCCGAAATCTAAAACGCATGCACGCAACATATCCTCCAGGGTCTGAATAGTCCGTTCACTTTGCCCATCCGTCTGAGGATGGTATGCTGTACTCATATCGAGACGTGTGCCCAGTGCGCTTTGCAGCGACTTCCAAAAGTGTGAGGTAAAACGAGAATCTCGATCGGAAATGATCGAGACAGGCACTCCGTGTCTAGACACCACTTCTTTCATGTATACTCGAGTCAGTCTTTCCATTTTGTCCGTTTCCTTAATCGCTAGGAAATGTGCCGATTTAGTCAACCGGTCAACGATCACCCAGATGGTATCGCATCCCGTCGGTGTCTTAGGCAAACCCGTAATAAAATCCATTGAGATGTGCTCCCATTTCCACATTGGGAGTTCCGGTTGTTGCAGTAGACCAGATGGTTTCTGGTATTCAATCTTGACTCTGGCACAAGTCAAGCATTTGCTCACGTAGGTGGCAATGTCGGCTTTCATGTTCGGCCACCAGTAAAGTGCCTTTAAATCATGATACATTTTATCTGAGCCAGGGTGGATAGAATATCGGGACTTGTGAGCTTCGTCCATCACTAGAGTTCTCAACTCTCCGTATCGTGGAACCCAAATCCGGTTCTCAAAATATCGGACCCCGTCCGATCTGGTTTCAAGTTGCTTGTTCATGCCCCGCATGAGTTCCGATGGAAGATTTTCATCTTTCAAAGCTTCCAGTTGCGCATCGCGAATCTGATCGGGTAAGCTGGCATGAATCGTAAGTTGCAATGCTCTTACTCGTCTGGGTTTTTCTGTTTCTTTTCTGCTGAGGGCGTCGGCCACCACATTGGCCTTGCCAGGGTGGTACTTGATGGCACAATCATAATCATTAAGCAGCTCGACCCAACGACGCTGTCGCATGTTCAGCTCTTTCTGGTCGTAGATATGTTGGAGACTCTTGTGGTCGGTGTAAATGGTAAACTTGGTACCGTACAAGTAATGCCTCCATATCTTAAGAGCAAACACCACAGCTCCGAGTTCCAAATCATGGGTCGTGTAGTTCTTCTCGTGAACCCGTAGTTGTCTAGAGGCGTAGGCTATAACCTTCTCGAGTTGCATCAGCACACAACCGAGACCTTGTATAGATGCGTCACAGTGTACCTCAAAGTTTTCCGTTCCCTCGGGGAGGGCTAAAATAGGGGCGCTACAAAGCTTGGTTTTCAATAGTTGGAAAGCGGATTCTTGCGCGTCACCCCAGTTGTACTTAGTGCCCTTGTGAGTCAAAGCGGTGAGGGGTTGAGCAATCTTTGAAAATCCCTCGATGAAACGCCGATAGTAGCCGGCCAGTCCTAGGAATTGTCGCACTTCAGTCGGAGTCTTAGGTGCTTCCCAGTTTTTGATGGCCTCTACCTTACCGGGATCGACATGGATACCATTCTCGTTGATCACATGTCCTAAAAAGTGAACCTCGCGAAGCCAAAATTCACATTTCGAGACTTTAGCATACAGTTGTTCCTTCTTCAGTAGTTCCAGAATTATCCTTAAGTGCTCTTCGTGGTCAGTCTCGTTCTTGAAGTAGACAAGAATATCATCGATGAAAACAATCACGAACTTGTCGAGGTACGCCTTGCATACTCGATTCATGAGATCCATAAATACGGCTGGCGCGTTGGTTAGGCCAAAAGGCATAACCGAGAACTCGTAGTGACCATACCGTGTTCTGAAAGCCGTCTTTGAAATATCTTCTTCGCGCACTCTCAACTGGTGGTAACCGGATCGTAGATCGATCTTCGAGTAGTAACTCGATCCCTGAAGCTGGTCAAATAAATCATCAATTCGGGGTAAAGGATAACGGTTCTTGACCGTCACCTTGTTCAACTCCCGGTAGTCGATGCACATCCGAAAAGTCCCGTCTTTCTTTCGGACAAACAAGACAGGGGCTCCCCATGGCGATGAGCTAGGTCGGATAAAACCCTTATCCAACAAATCTTGCAACTGAGTGGACAACTCCTGAAGTTCCGCCGGTGCGAGTCGATACGGGGCTCGTGCTATGGGTGCTGCACCGGGTGTCAACTCGATTTGGAATTCGACTTGACGAATAGGAGGGAGTCCGGGCAAATCCTCCGGGAAAACTTCCGGAAAGTCTCGCACAACCGGTATGTCTTCAATTCGTTTCTCCTCCGCGGGTTTCTCAACAATCTGCGCCAAAATTGCCGGATGACCCTTTCGTAGATACTTCTGTGCTTTCATAAGGGTGATGATGCTGTTGGTCATGCCGCTTCTCTCGCCTCGGACCGAAATGATCTCGCCGGAAGGGGTGGTAATATGGACTATTTTATCATGGCATATAATCTCCGCTCGGTTCTCGGATAACCAGTCCATGCCGACAACGACATCGAAACTACTAAGCGTAAAAGGAATAAGGTCGATGTCAAAAACATGACCTGACAGTTTCAACTTACATCCCGCAAGTATATGAGTTGTTACTACAGTTTTACCATTAGCTAATTCAACAGGAAACTTAGCGTCTAACGGGGTTGGAGTAAGGTCTAAAAGTTGGCTAAAGGCTTTCGACACAAAACTCCTATCAGCTCCAGTGTCAAACAAAATGGAAGCAAAATAATCGTTTACAGGGAACTTACCGGACACCACATGCGGATCATTGCGGGCTTGACCCGATCCAATCACAAACGCTCTTCCTTTGCCATTTCCTCCACCGTTAGTGCCACTTCCATTGCCCCCATTGTTGTCATTATGTTTCAGCTTGGGGCAATCCTTCCGGAAATGACCTTCCTGTCCACATTCAAAACATCCCTTAGTCGTCATCGGTTGCTTAGGAGCACCCTTTGCCGCAAGGTCTCCTCTACATTCATTCGCTTGGTGACCTATCTTTCCGCATCTTTGACACTTGACACGGTCACACTGGCCAACATGATGATAGTTGCACCTGTTGCACTTTGGATACTTCCCAGCATATCCGCTCGAAACCTGCCCGCTACCGTTGTTGTTGGAGTTGTTGTTGTTGTGATTCTGAGTGTTAAAGCTCCGGGTGAACTCGGGTTTACGGTAGTGTTGTTGCGGTGGGAGGTTCGAGGATGAAGATCTGGTGTTGTCGAACTTTCTCTTCCCGCTGTTCGGGTTGCTGTTGTTGTTACTGTTGCTGGCGTGGTCATTACTCGGGTTGTCACGGGCTTTAACAGTCGAACCCCTCGGTGGTAACGCACCCTGGGTCACAGCCTGATCCGTCAGTTTGTGAGCCAAACGGATCGCTTGTTGGATCGTGGCTGGTCTGGAAGACGTCACCATACCCTGAATCTGTGGTGCTAACCCATCAATGTACATCTCTATTCTCTTGCTCGGCGGATCCACCATCCGCGGACACATCACTGCCAACTCGTGCGAACGAGTAGTGTAGGCTTCAATCTCTGAACCCACCATTTTCAACGACCAAAACTCCGACTCTAACTTCGAAATTTCTTCCCTCGGACAGTACTCCTCTCGCATCATGTTTTTGAACTCCTCCCAGTTCATCGCGTTAGCCAGTTCCAATCCAAGGATCTGGACGTTCGAATTCCACCAAGTGAGGGCGGAATCCTCAAGTGTCCCAGCAGCGAATTTGACCCTACTGGCAGGGGGACAGTTACACATCTCAAAGGCCGACTCGGCCTTCTCAGCCCAACGCAGGAAGCCTATAGCTCCCTCAGTGCCCTTAAACGTACTGGGCTTGCAGTCACGGTAGTTCTTGAAGGTACACGTTCCATTCGGACCTCCTGTTTGATTCTGAACGTGTGCGGCTAAAGCGGCCGCGACATGGTCATTCAGCAGAGTTTGGAGTTCAGCTGCAGTCATGCTGATGTTACCACGTCCTCGTCCAGCGTTTCTTCCAGCCATTTCCTAGAATCACAGTATAAAGATGTTAAACATGAATTTTTCTTTCATATACAACACACCATACATGTAATGAAAAGATAAGTAAGAAAGAAATAAGAGACAACATCACATCACAACCACACATTAGTCTAAATAAAAAAATTCATGATTAAAACCATTGTATCCGCCACAAAGTATTTCCAATCAATCCTCAATTCATAGAAAAATAATAGTTAGGATGGAGACAACCCCTCCATCTAAGCATCATCATTACTAGATGTCGTCATCTGAGGACACCTCTGAGTGTGCCTCCTCCTCAGCCGGTTCTTCCTCCGGTTCTTCTTCGGGATCTTCCTCGGGATCTTCTTCGGGATCTTCCTCAGGCTCCTCTTCGGGATCTTCTTCAGGTTCTACTTCAGGCTCTGCCCCAGGCTCGGCCTCAGGCTCTGCCTCAGGGTCGGCTGCGTTCTGAGCAATCTGCATTTGTAGGATATCGCAACGCTCTAACGCTATTTCGGTTCGGGTCCTTGCTTCTTGGAGTTGCTCTTTCAAGTCTATCATTTCGGCTTGCATCTTCATCATAACCTTCGTTTGTTGATCACTAGCCCCTTGCATATCCTTCATTGCCGCCGCCATGCGGGCAATCTCCTCCTTAGTCTCGGTTTCGTCTTTTAACAATCTGGAAACGTTCTCTCTCGTGTAGCGCATGTAACCTACATCACGCTCCAAACATGAAACAACGGCTGCGAGAACTCTCTCTACAGGTTCGGTTATGGGTGGTAGGGTGTTGGGATAAGCAGGGTGGTTCGGGTGTGGCAATGGGGGAACTTGTTCACGGTAGACCATACGTCTGATCATGTTGGGGTACCATTCCCAGCTAACGTCGTTGTCATACAAGCCTCCGGATAGGCGGTACCTCTTCGGTGCAGGAGCTTCGAGTTCCGGGACTACGCGGGGGTGGCGAGGCAGCAGGTAACTGCGGTTCCTTCCCGTGAGCATGCGTCATCGAATCGGATGATGATGAGGGTGGCGTCGACATCCCTACAGGTAAGCCGTGTATGCGCGCGCGTATGAGCGAAAGAGGTAAGAGATAAGATTACAAGACTACACAAACCTATGCAGTGCGTATTATTATAACTAATGGGTCGTCGCGGTTATAGTCTAGTATGCATGCAGTTTCTAGTTCGCTATAACCAATGGCTCTGATACCAATCTGTCACACCCTCAAAATCCACTAACGGAGTTTTACCGTCAGAGGGTGTGAACTGGCAGGATCGGAATCATTAGTTATAACCAAACCAAAGAAAACGTTTAAATGAAAAATAAGTGCGGAAGCGTAAAACCTTAATTCAAAAGTTGCGTCACGCAGGACGACTTAAAATCAAATGTAAATGTTAAAATTAAGTTTGCAGAGTAAGATGTTTAACAATTAATGCATGCTCCTAAACCGCGCGCCCGCCTCGGCTACCTGAGAATAACATACTAAAAGGGGTCAACACGAGGTTGGTGAGTTCACAAGCTATATAAGACAAATCGTTTAGCGTTTGAGTTCAGCGTTTTCGTTAAGTGTTTTGCGTAACCACGTTACGGCGTTTAAAAGTTTTGCGTAACCACGTTACGGCGTTTAAGTGTGTAACCACGTTACAGCGTTTAAGTGTGTAACCACGTTACAGCGTTTAAGTGTGTAACCACGTTACAGCGTTTAAGTGTTACCAGATAATGTTATGTCAAATTATATATCGATAGGTAGCTAATCTATACAACAAGTATTACTAAGTGGTTCGAGACCGAAGCTGACTGTTTATCAAGTGCCCGTCACCAGGTCAACCCAGACCATGGTAAGTGTTAGCCAAAATTACACCCACTCAACCTCCAGTTGAGCTTAGCGTCGGGTGGGGTTTGTCAAACCCAGTAGTACTACTCAACAGTGACTCGCTATTCCAAATATTAACCGGTTCGATGCGTGGGACTTCAAGGGTTACGTGCCGCTTAGCCTCTACAAGTGATATATATAATTTATAACAAAATCTTAAATATGTGTTTATCTCAAAAATGCGTTTATCGGAGTATGTTATCTCCCCCAAGTGAAAAACGTTTGAAAACAGTTCAAAGAGCGGGGTAAGTGAACTCACTGTTTGCGAAGAATATTCCAAATTAGATCACCGAGTGATGCGCGTCGTAGAAAACTCTCTAGCGTTCTAAAATAACAAAGAGATTTTCTAAGTATCGGAACGTTTAACGAGTCCCTAGACTCGGCACATAATACCTATGCACGTATCATGTTTCGTGTTTCGTTTGTGAACCGTGTGTGATTTAAACAAGTACAATTGTGATACGATACACGAGTGAGCAATTACTTTCGTGTCATGTATTAATAACATACTTACAAGCAATTATTCCCGTAAGGGCATTTTGGTCAACAAACAAAGACTAACTAACTATTATTCCCCATAAGGGCAATTTGGTCAATTCATGGCAATCAACTAGCAATTATTCCCCGCAAGGGTATTTTGGTCAAAATACCACAATTATATAAAAACTATCATATTTCATGCATTCCTATACAACTCAGCAGCTAGTTTCATTGTGACAGAATTTCTACTTGAAAGATTGTACTATTTCACCGATCATATCATCTCAATTAATTCACCAAAAATCACCACTGAAACATACATGTCTTAGGTTTCCAGAACATATTTTATATTATTTTTATTCCATATAGATTTCTCATAATGATCAAAACACTACAGTAAACTCATATCAGTCAGATTCATGCACAACAGAATGTTATTTGCAATTCCCGGTAAACGAAAAATCCAATAAATGCAAGACCACTTGGGTTTGGTTCCTAACTCAGTGAGTCAACTTCCAGAAGTGGAACCAACCCAATTGGCCTCGTAGTTCATGAGATATAGAATTTACAATATAACCTAACAGCAGGTCTAACAGCTCAGCTTTGCATCACGTTTTTGTAAAATCATAAAAGTATACTTCCACTTATCCAAAAATTACGAATTTATACTTTATAGAAACTAGACTCAACCTAGTTTACTGAAGTACTCACAATCTCAATCAATTTTCACGTTTACACTTCGTTACAGTCAGTTAAACATCGTATATATATTCTGTCCAGAATCTGTTCACATCAAAACTCAACATCATAACAATCTATGAACTATCATGCATCCATATAACCCTCTAGACACCATAACTACTATCCATGCATATAAATCACACCATACATACAAGATTAGGGTTTGTGTTTTAATTCAAATCAAGAACAACAATCAATCATGCAACAACATCAATCTAGTTATCAATCTATTATCCAACTAACAACTATCATATTGATCACATACATACATATAATCGGCTGAGTTAGGGTTTACATACAACCCATTAAACATCAAAATTACACAACAAGGAGGTAAGAGATGATCAAGTATACCTTCCTAGCACCTAGTTCTTGGATTAATCTCTTGATTGATGTGTGTGTGTGTGATGAAGGTGGACGGCAGCCGTGGATCAAGAGAGGGAGAGAGAGCCGATTTAGGGTTGTAGGTTAATAATAAGTTAGGGTTTGTTTATTAGTGATGTATTTATAATAATACAAGTTACACTCTAGTCCCTCTTCTTTCCAAGTGTTGTTTTTCTAGAACATTCCATCATACTTGCCCAATAAGTTAACATGACCATAGTTTTATCACATAGCACATAATCCTAACACATAATAATCACATAATTTTTGTTTTTACGTTTATCGTTTATTTATCAATCGTTTGCGTCAACTCGTTTGCGTTTCGGTGCAAATCCCGAAAGACTACACATGTAGTAAGTGTTACGCGTCATTTAAACCCTAGTTTAAATGTAATGAAGTGTACGTTATAGATTCAACGATCTTAAAGTTTGAATTGACGGAGTTGAGTTAACGGAGTTAACCTGAAATTGACGATTGTCACACACACATAGAGCACTTCACGCAGAACATCTATAAAAATGGTTTTTGGAAGATTTTAGTTCTATCCCATCCACACGCGTGGTTGTTCCCGCCGTGTAAGGGGATATGGCGCGGAAATCTTCAACGTTTTTCATATGTGGATGTTTTTATATGTAATTCTAAACAATGTAATGTATTTTGTACTAGACAATTCATGCGCAATGGAAAATTTATTTGAATGTTTGCAATGACCCGTGCTTGATTATCAATTCCCACTCGCGCGCACCCGGCTGTTTCCGCCGTTTAGGGCCGGGTGTGACACCAACACCCTTAATTCAAAAACTTAACCCCTTTCCAAGCACAAGTGAAACCATTATTGAAAGCCCACCTCACACCACTCAACCAACTCATTTACTTAATCCCTTTCCTGTTTCACCAATAAACTCCCCATCCCCTGATGCAAGACTGAGACTAGTTGATCGACACATGGATATCTTAATTGAAAATTGTGATCTCAAGAAACAAAATGCAGCATTAAAAGAGAGGAACCAAGATTTGAAGTCTCAACTAGAACATGCTCTTTTAAAATTTCAAACCATGGTGGTTGAGGCTGAGAAAACCTCAGATGCACCAAAACAGGGGAAGAATTGACCTATTCTAGTGTAAGTATTAACGAAAATGTTGCTTTAAAAACTCTTGGAAATCTATATAGTAGTGAGGAGAAAGAAAATGAGAGTTGGGAAGATGGGGTAGGATATGATGCTGACATCTCTAATGATGTTGCTCATGACTACAATGTTGGTGAGAGGGTTGATGATGATGGTGCTGTTAATGAGTCTGAAAATGATGCTGATATGAATGTAGAGATTGATGTGAATATGCAGGAGGCTGAAGTGAATGTGAATAATGAGGATGAGGTGAATGTGAATGAACATGAGGATGAGGGAATGATGACAGGTTGTTGAAAATGTTGTTAAGAATGTGATTGAAGAAGAGATAGTTAGTTGATGATGTTGCAAATACTAAAGATAATAATGATAAAAGTCATGATGATTTGGATCTTGATATACTGTACGAAGACTTTGACAACATTGAAACTTTGATTATGGAAGGTAAGGAAAAAGAAGTAGATGAAGAAATGGATGATCTGTTGAGAGAAATAGATGAGTTCCCATCCACTGTGGTGAGGGATAGTGGACCATCTAGACTAGAGGATATGGAGGATGAAAGAAGGAGGATCAAAGCTAAGGCTGTTGTTGAACATGAAGGCCAGCTGCAACCTTTAAAACAAAAGAGAATTGAATCCAGTGATGAACTCCTATTTGTAATAGAATATGTGGAAGTGGGGATTAAAAGGCATGACGAGATTGTTGGAGAATGGATTCAAATGGATATGCTAAATAGATTCTTGACTGGTAGAGAGAGGGAGGAACAGAGGATTTTGTTGGAAGAGTTTGAATTGAAGAATAAATTAAATGAGGAGAAAGGGGAAGTGGAACAAGAGGTTATAGAGGGATTGTTGAATTTGCCACAAGTTGAGGAGTCAGACAATGCTATGGCCTTGGTTATATACAAATTCCAACAACCTAAAATCCCTGAACAAAATCCTGTACAAACTGTTCCCACTGCTGAACCTATGAAGGAAGAACTTGATAAGCAGTTGGTGACTGATTTGGATACATAAACTATACAAGATGAAATGGTGAAGAATGCAAGTGAAAAGATGTTTCAAAGTTTATTCAATGAAATGAAGAAAGTTGAAAAGAGCTGGCCAGTCAATCTGTTAAGAGATTCAAGGAAAAGGAAAAGATTTGGAGTAAATAATATTCCTGAAGAGGCTTTGCCCAAAAGAAAGAGAGGAGATATTAATGTTTTGCCTTTACAATGTAAGGTCCCGGTCCCAGTGCCCTACTTTGGCGTTGGGTTTACTCTTAAACACAGTTCTAAATATCAGAGTTAATTGAAACTTTTCGCGGAATAGCTAAAAGGAACCATTCATTACATAAGTATTAAAATTTAAACCATATAAAACATGAAACATCATAAAATTAAGTTTTCAGATGTCAGCTACTTTATTCTTCTGCCATGTGTCTCTCTTCAAGTCAGCTATCTCATCCAACTCACCTGTGTGCATACTAAAAGTCAGCTACACTGAGTGGGTTCTAGTTAATCAAGCAACATAAAATACGTGCTTGTGTGCATACTATACCTGTTCACCTTACTTTCACACATACATACATACGTTCATACTTTCTTTTCCTTCATGATACATTCATAACTATCGTTACATTTTAGAAATCCTTCCGCCCTATAACCTCATAGATATTATAAGGGTCTGGTGCCTAACATCACATATATTATAAGGGACTGGTCCCAACATCATAGATATTATTAGGGTCTGGTCCCTATCCTCAAAGATATTATTAGGGTCTGGTCCCTATCCCCACATATATTAGTATGGTCTGGTCTCTTTCTTCCATGCAACCATACCATACCTTTCTTTATATTTATATGCATAAACTTTCATATACACTCTCAATACTTTCAATAGCATTCATATGTCATTCATACATCATACATAAGACAGTCACGTATCATACACTTACCACTTAAGGTAAGTGTATTAACTAATCATATCGAGTATGCACACAGCCCCGAAAACATGACAAAGAAATGGGGCAAGATATTCACATGGATCCGGTTACGTTCGGAGTTAACTGTAATTCCTTTCCTTAGTTGTACATGTCTAACTATTAAACATATATATTTGTTAAGTAATTGTGTAACTAATTAAGTTGGTATTTTTGTTAACTATCGTTCTTGTTAAGCTAGGCTCGCTTGTTTAGTTAAACGGATCTATCAGGGTTACCTTGATTAACGAATGTATGTTTTACTTTTTATTTATTAAGTGTGCTCATCTTTATTATATTATATTATGTATACATATACATATATATGAAATATATCTTTCATTCATCGACGAACTTGTCCATAAAAATTTAATAGGACTTAACGGAGTTGATGAGGTTTATTAATTTGGTTTATTTGTCATACTGGATTAGCCTTGGTTACTATGGACCAGGCCCAATCAGTTTACAACTTGCTTAGACCATGGCCAATGGCATTGAACTTGGTAATCTAATCGAATGGGGTATTCTAATCGAATCAAACTGGTATTCGAATAAACCCTTTATTCGAATCGAACCCTCTAATCGAATCTAATGGGTCTAATCGAAACGAATGGGGTCTAATCGAATTGAACTGAATCTGGTATGTTTCTTAATTCCCAAAAATGAACGTGGCATACTGCTGACCGGATTCGAGCCCGCGTCCCCCCACTCCCATCTCCGTGTCTTAACCACACAGCCAAGATGTGTGTATGTTTAGTGTTTATCTTTCATACCCTTTGTACATTAAGTTATTCGTCAAACCCCCCCCCCCCCCTTTCTTCATTCTTTTCTTTCTTTCTTTCTTTTTCTTTTCTTTTCTTTTTTTGTTTCTTTTCTCGACGGGAGTTGCTGCTCCTTCATTATTATTATCATTATTTTTATTTAAGTGTTACGCTGTTATATTATTATTATTACTTATATTATTTTTATTACTCTTATCTATGAGTACTATTATTTCATGTTAGTATCATTTTCCTTTCCATACTCATCCAAGATCTAGCTCGTTTTATGATAAAGTTCAAACCTTTATCGATTTAAAAGCCCAATTTAGCTAAATCTAGAAATACTAAACAACCCGAACTTAACTAACGAGTCGAATGAATCCGACCCTTAAGTTCATATTTTAACGTCAAGTTTATATTTTTATTAACCCTTAGACCCCGATCTAAGGTTCTACCAATTTTCATTGAAAACCAATATAAAAAGAACGATCTTTAGGATAACACGTACCTTAAACGAACCGATTTTTAGACTTAACTTTTGTCCAAGCTAAGCTTTGTGATCTCTTGTTATTGTAGTGATAATAAACAAGCTTGATCTTTCTTGATAAGGTCCGAACTTTCTAAGAGATTTAGGAGTGTGTGTGTTTTAACTGTGTGTTTGTAAAAATGGAAAGTGGCTAGGGTTTAAGGGTGTATATACTCTTTAAGTATGAACCTTAGGCCCATTAGCTCACTAGTCCATGATTTATTTTAAACCCAACACTATTAAAGCCTACCATCCTTTATATTATTTTATTATATAATTAACGGCAATTAATAAAGCGTAACTAAAGATAAATTTTCGTTATTTATTATTTCCCAAATGTCGGATGTTACATACAAGCAGTAAGGGATGAAGATATTATGTAAATGAGCCATAAATTGAAGCATTAGATAACTTGTCAGATGTGGAAGAAGAGGAGGAAGGAGGTGAAGAGAAAAATGAAGAAGTAGAACATTCCTCTCCTCATGTGAATTTTATTGATATTCACAGGGAGAATATACAAGCTAGACTTGATGAGCTAAAGAGGGAAGAACCAGTTATTATAAATCTTATGGGACAAGGATTTGAGTTTGAAAATTTGGCTGGGATGAGTGAAGAAGAGTTTTATTCTTTATTTGAAAAGAAAAGAGATGAGGCGAGGAAATTGAGGGGAGGGGGGTGGGGAAAAAAGGGAATACAAGAAAGTACCAAACCTATCTCAGGCTCCAAAAATTCTCTGAAAAACAACTGAGCCATATGAGCTATGAGGATCTTGAGAATGAATACAAGTCCACACAAATAATAGTTAAAGAGGGAGAAAAGAAGAGAATCAAAAGAAAATATTTTGATCAACAAAAACGTGCAGGTCAGATCTTCAGTAGGTTTAGAAGGAAGTGTGGATTTTTAATTGAACATGGTTTTGATTATGAAATTTTTTATTCAATGAGCATAAGAGAAGTAGAAGAAAAATTCAAAAGATTATCACAAAAGCTGAGAGTAGAAGCTAATGATGCTGAAAAGAGAAAACTATCTCAAGATAAAGAAACTTTTTTGGAGAGGTTAATGGATGTGAGGGGAAAAGGAGACAAATTCAAAATTATGACTGCTAGTGAGAAGAAAGTCTTGTATGAATCTGAAGTGGAAAAATACAGGAATGCCAAGCCACGTTAAACACAGGGATGCCTGCAAGTGTATTTGATAATCTTGGTCAAGCACAATTGAAAGATCTATTTTACACTGAGAAGGTCTATTTATAGCAAGTGGAATAAGAACACAAGAGGCTGATGTCTCTATAGTGTGGACCAAAAAGACAATCAGTACCAAGACCAAGATCTCCTCCAACTGAACAATTTGACAAAGACACAATGGAGATGATAAAAATTCTGTCTAAAGAAGGAGGTGACTATTCGAGGATGATGATGATGCTGATGATGATGATGATGATGATGATGAGGAAAGATAAAATTGTGAAGTTATATGAAGAAAAAGAGCATGTGAGAAGACCTCAACCAAAAAGACAGTATACTTCAAGGGCTTCCACTGTAAGTGTCCCTATTCCAACTACCAGATCAAGGCTGCAAAGAGAACAAAGGCTACCTTCAAATGTGGACCTACCAAAGAAACTTTATTTTTATTGAAGAACAAAAACACTGAAAGTTATTATGTCTAATGGAGAATTGAGACCATTGTGTTTAAAGATGACTTCCAGGATTTCAACAGAGAACATTGGAGGATATGGTTAAACTCAGTTTGTATGACTATCAACAGAGACACAGATTTGCAGGACAACAAAGGAATGAACTTTCTAAGTTCTTGAAAAAACAATCTATGAAGGGATTTCCTTTACTTAACCAAAAAAGGAAGCTGGAGTACTGAAGCTGAAAGAACAAAATGGCAGAGGAGGATGAGTGATATCAGGATGACTGAGTTATCCTACAAACAATCAGGAAAATTCTCTAATCCTCTGGCCACCATGAAGGAGTGTATATGCATGAAGAAACATATGATGAGGATGAACTATGAAGTCCAGGGGAATGGTAGAATTTCAAAGATAGTCTATGAACAAAAGACTCAATCATTTATCTTGAGAAATTCAGAAGGACTAGCCATAGGAATCATTGAACATGACACAGAACTAGAGTATCTCCATGTGGAAGATCTTGAAGTCATTATCAGATGGAATCTTTCGTCTCAACATCCACATCACAGGGAGATCTCTTTATTTCAGCAGAAAGCAGCTGCAGTCAAGTTTGACAAAAGACACAAAGCTGGAAGCTCAAGAAGCTAAAGCCTTTTTTTGTTTTATTTTCTTTGAATTTGATTTGTAATGTCCTAGTGACAGCCTTTTGATTATGTAAATTTTCTTTAAGTAATGTAATTTATTGCTTTCGGTATTTTAAGTGTATTTTAAAAGGTTAAGTCACCTACATGTGTTTTGGTGCATCTAAGTTTTTTCCAGTCTAGGAGGAGATTGTTGGGATCAATATTTAACAAAGGAAAGACTGGAATCTTCTCAACCTCTTCAAGAAATGGCTAAGAATGAAAAATGAGCAAACTTGGCACTTCGAGCAAGCCTAGAACGTATTCAATTAAGGTATTTTTCTTTCGAGCAAAGTTATATTCTAGAATTCTTCTAAGTGTATGTTCGAGCAAACTGCACTTCATCAAGCAAGGTAGTTCTTCAGGTCGAGCAAGGTTTGTTTCAAAGAAAACCCTTGACTTTACAATGCTAAAACCAAGTATTTTGGAGGATCGAGCAAGGTTTGATAATAAATAATGGTCCAAGCACACTTGAAGGAAGTTATTGAAAATTTATTCTAAGGACTTCCAACTAGCAAGGTTCAACCTCAAGCATGTTATAGTGTCACCAGCACACTTGACTTGTTATAATAAGTTAAAGACAAAAGGTTGAAAGGATCAATGAAAAACAAGTTTGCTCGTAGGATATTATCGAACAATGTTTGGTATAATCATGAAGTTTGAAGTCTGCTTGAAGAATATTTTTATAGGAAAATATTCTATGTTAAGCTTACTCGAAAGACTGTTCCAAACACACTTATGGTTACAAGGTCTGTTCGACAAGGATAAAACCTTACAAGCTTACTCGAAAACCTGTTTACACTTGTAATATTTTTGAATACGTTTGAATATCTTATGTACCAATCATTAGGGTTTCTAGAAGGTGTAAGGTGTGACATTTGTCAATTTCGGGTCCCGTTTGTACTCGTTTGGATTCGTTTTGTAACTGTTTATTATGTAAACCGACCCTTTTGTAAACCGAAACTTATGATATAATCAAAATGGTGGTTTTTATGTTACAATATTGTTTTACACTTGTTGGGTCTTGAAAACATCCTTTTCGGGCTTTAAAACGCGTAAAAATCACTTAAAACGAACTTCGGGGTCCAAAACTATCACTTTTGAAAGTTAAAAAAAATATTTCAGCTCTACCCCGCCATGCTGCGTGACGGGGACGCCCCTTGAGGTCGCGGGTGGCGGCCACCTACAGACATAAATGTTTCTTGTGTTCCCTTGTGTGTTTTATCGTCCAACGAATCCGAATTTTAACCATTAAACCTCTTGATTAACCCATTTATGTTCCTCCTAATAACCAATCATTTCCAACATAAATCTTTGCTCATAACTCTTTCCCTGACTCAAATTCAAGAATCATTCAAGGTTATTTTCAAGTTTATGTCAAGTTTGACTTCCAAAGTCAAACTATGCTAGTTTTTCATTTTTGTTTGCTTAACTTAGTCTAACTTAATACTTGAACCATATGACACAACATATATGTAATACAACCCTTGTTACCTTTGATAGTTACTTATCCGGCCCCGGTTGGTTAAGTTTCAGACCTCGTAAGGCATGGCTACATGGAGGACTTTCGTGGTCTTTGTTATATATTTTCCGCATCTAACCATCTAACTTTATTATTGTTTACTAACTATGCTAACTTACTTATCTTGCTTACTTATCAAGTTGTATGGTTATGGGTATGTAGATTCTAACCTCGGTCTTAAACGAAAACTAGATCCGAACAAAAAACCGAACTTTCGTTTAAAGACTTTATTGTTAACTTTTTGGTTGTAAAACTTAAGTTTCATCATTTATAAGTTATTATACAAGTTCTTTGATATTTGGGCATGTGGAAACCATCTATAAACTTATTGTGAGATGGAAACCGAACGAAACCGATTTTCACTCGCTTAAGACACACAAGCGTGTTTTTAGCTATCAAGACTTGTATATTTATTTAAAAATAGTTTACAAACTGATTTTAAATATTTTATTAAAGTACTTGGAATGTTGAATCCAAATTGATCTTATAACAAGTTTGGACCGACAAAACCGAACAATCGCTTAACGTGCGTTTTTAGTTCTAAAACAATAGAACTGCATACTTGGTTAAGTATTAATACATTTTTATGAGTTATCTCATAACATTTAATATTCCGAAAAGTTGACTTTGGGTTTAACCAATTATCAAGACCCGAACCAACAGCCCAAACACTCGTTAAAACCCGTTTTAGTATCTTTATTCCAAAGGGACTTGCATTCTTGCATTTTTACCCACCTTATTACTTAACATAGGTTGAGTAAATATTAAGGTTAGATACTTTAACCCGGTTTCGAGCAAACTTACGTTTTTAAAGGATTATTTCCATAATTTCTAAAATAGTTACTTTATAAACCTTAAACTTTAATTTTTTACATTTCTTAACTTTTATTTTAAAGTTTTCATAAAACAACCTTTCTAATACAAGGCTTGTATTTTTACTTAGGCCTTGCTCGCTAGACTCCATCCTCCCGTTTTCCCGACCTTTCTGAACCAAGTTTTATACTTGAATGTGAGTACTTTCATACCCCGTTTTCCATCTTTCATTTTGGGGCTGACATTTCATACTTATTCAAATAAAATGCTTTATACTTGAGTCTTAAACCACAAACGTTATTGTATACTTTATTTGAATAAATACTTGATTTGGTGTTCTATGCTTATATGTTTATATGCTTATGTGTTTTTTTGAAGGGTTATTCATAAATCCGTGAACTATCTGGTATTCTCTTATAGCACGGTGCCGTTAATGTATTCTTATTAACGACCTCATGAAATCCGAATCTATTTGGTATTCTCTTATAGACGGTGCCGCTAATGTATTCTTATTAGCGACCTCATATTATCCAAATTATTGCTATTTATTTGTTGTTTCGTATACAAGATTGTGGTTTTTCTTATTATATACATATATGCTCAAAACTATGAATTGCTCACCAACCTTTGTGTTGATAAACTTTATTTTATGAAATGTTACAGGTTTGCATTTTGGTTGATATTGGGAGCTTGAAGAAAACATCATAAATACGTTTAGGATATTAGAAAAAATGAACAATATTTATTTGCTATATTTTTTTATGTTTATCTTATGAACAAATATGTTAAGTGACATTTGGATGTTGTGAAATTAAATGAGTTGTTAAATATTTCGCTTTAAACAGTGTCATGCGCTTATGGGCAATCCGTCGAATCCCGGCATGTTCTGCCGCCTTTGGTCGGGGTGTGACATCAGATGTGCCTATTTAAGGAAACTTTAGGGCACATATAAGACAATGGACATAGAGCGAATATTGTGATTTGACAGCTAACACTTTCTCGTAAAAAGGAATATTTGTGTACGGATGGTTGCCTCAAAACAAACATTTCACCTAGAAATCCGAATAGATTTTCATTGTATCCTTTATAATATTAATGGAAATCTTTTAAGTGACTTTGTGTGGTCGTTTCATTTCTGTTCTTTTAGCAACACATTGAATATCATTGTTTCCGCTTTGATGTTCATTGGATCTTGACAGAAGTAGACTTCGTAACTGTCTTGTCAACACAGTGTTATTGGTTATGAAACTGATTTTTGTGGTTGAAAGATCGGTCCTGACAAAACGAAAAAAAATGAAACCAAACAATAACGAAGCTGAAAAAACGGACAAAAATGAAACTAAATACCAAAAACGATTCCATAATCAACCAAAAAGGAATAAAATAAACCAAAACCCTACCCGTCTCATGTGAAAACTCGTATTGGCTTGAAACCTGAACAAACTCATTCTAATCTAAAACTCGTTTTGTGTCGAAACCTATCTCATGTGAAACCTGTTTCAATCCAAAACATGCCACATTTCTTTAGGACACTAACCCACATTGACCCATTTCTTTGAATTTATCGACTCATTTTGACATGAAAATAACAAGATGGAATTTCAAATGACCTATTTTGACCAATTTAGTTAAAAATTCTAACCCAAACCAGCTCATATAATTTTAAAACAACCCAAATTGACTCATTTGAAATGGTTTGGGTAAAAATTGTCACCCCTAGTATGATACATTTCATTACCTTGTCAATTTCATTCTTTCTCTCATTCCATTCTGACATTCTTCATTCATTCCATTACCTTCAACTAAACATACCCTAAGTTTGATTTCTCAAAATTATAAAATTATATGAAGATCGTTTGTGTAGTTAAAATATTATTATAACCAACCAATTCTTATTATCTTATTATCATTGAACAACTTTAGTTTCTAAATTCCTATAGAGGATTGTAAAAACATGTATAACAAATTAGAAATCAAAATGTTAAAAACTTTATAAAAAATGAATAGCTTTTACTGTACTGTTACATTATTAGTAACCAGATGCAAATTCCAACTACATGAAAGGAAATAAGGAACACGGCCAAGCATATAGTGACAACTAAATAATGCATAAAAGTTGTAAGATTGCATAGGCAAATGGAATAATAAATATGGTATTGTCAGGTCCATTGCTGTATGGTGTGTTAGATACTTTTTAAAGAATTCAACTTTTCGTATTAAAGGAGTGTTTGGGGTTCTTTATTTTAACCCCTTATAACTTATTAAAAAGATAAAAAGGTGTTTGGGATTCTTTAATGCTTAAGTGAAAAAGTTTCATAAGTCATAAGGTTATTACTCATGACTTATGAAAAAGATATAAGGAGATAAAAAAATAGAATCCAAACACCCACTAAGTTAACAAAGACACTTTATTTTTGTGGTAATCACTGTTTGTAATTGATTACTAATATTTTGTCAAAACCTGATACAAACCCAACGGATATTTTTGTCAAAACTTGGTAAAATACCTGAAACTTGAGGGTATTCTCGAAATCAAACGGGTGTTTCTAAAAAAAGCTTTAACAATATTCCTAGCCAAAATCGCTTGTATTCTAAGAGCATTCCCAGTGGGTTCTCCATCTTCATCCTGAAAATTTAACTAAAAACCTCAATTTCTTAAATTTATCCATCATTTTCTAAAAACCTCTCCCAACCAATTCTCCATTTCTATCTTTATATTCTTTTTTATTATTTATTTTTCTTTCTTTCATTTATAATCTTAACTAATAACTATTTTGTCTTATTATCATTTTCATTTTAAATTGATTTCTAATATATTTTTATAGAATTCTGACTATCTAATTATTATTTTTGGGTTAACCAGAATCACTTATTTAGGTCGGGTTAACCCAACACCTAAAATTCTATGGAAGCGTGTATGTGATATTCAATTTAGACGTCACATGAATATTTAATTGAATGCACTGTAGATTACCCATAAATCTCAATGTTAGCAAGCTTGTATGTTGCAGATACATACCAAAGGAAAATAGCCTGAAGCATGAGACTTACAAGATCCAAAACATAAGTTTCATATCAGATAAACACATTATGAAAATTAGTATGCCACATCAAATAACAAGCTAACAAGATAATTCTATCAATACTCCAACTAGCTACTTACTTGCCAAAAGCCAAAACATAGTCATAAAATATAACCTGTCCTCATTTATTCTTGAGAATAGAGTAGCCATTGATCTTCAATTAGATCTTCTTTAAGTTGATGATGTGTCGATCTATCTCTAATATGAAGATGACGTTCGATGAAGTCCATAAACTCAGTTGTGTGATCACGAGACAATTCGGGGAGATCATCAAGTTTATCATACTCGAAGTTAAGATTATCACTATCATTACCCTCATCTTCAATGATCATATTATGTAAAATAACACACGCTTTCATTATAGTTGTTAGTTCACTCACTTTGAACATCCGGGAAGGTCCTCGAATTATTGCAAATCTTTGTTGAAGTACACCAAATTGTCGCTCGACATCTTTTCTTGCTGATTCTTGTGCTTTTGCAAAATATTTATTCTTATTCCCACTTGGTGATGGAATCGTCTTCACAGAAGTGCTCCACATGGGATAAATACCATCCGCAAGGTAATATCCCAATGTATAATCGCGACCGTTGACTGTGTAATTGACTGGAGGAGCACGTCCTTACGCAAGTTCCGAGAAAATAAAAGACCTCTCTAACACATTAATGTAGTTATGTGAACCAGGCATACCAAAAAATGCATGCCATATCCAGAGATCATATGAAGCAGCCGCCTCTAAATTAATAGTAGGTTCACGAATATGGCCAGTATACATACCTTTTCAGGCCGAGGGACAATTTTCCACTTCCAATGCATGCAGTCAATACTTCCGATCATTCCGGGGATTCTTCATTGTTCACCAACAGCTAGTAATCGACTAATATCGTCGGGGGTTGGTGATCGTAGAAATTCTGTTGAAATTACACTTACTATTGTTTCACAAAAATATTTTAGGCTCTCCATTGCGGTGCTTTCACCGATGCGTATGTATTCATCCATAAAATCTTTGGTAACCCCGTAGCCATCACTCTTGTGAACCTATCAGATCTCAGATCTAAGGATTAATTAATCAATAAACGGATCTAGTTCATTGTTGCTCTTATACGTTATATGTATATATTATTAGTTGTATTACGTGTATATAGATATATTAGATGGAATAGATTAAGGGAATGAAGTTTGGATCAAGAGGAAACTTGGGCAGAGGTTCAATACGTTAATTACCAAACTTTTTTTATGCAGAGGATGAATCCTCTATTTATAGGAAGATGGGTCTAGTTATTTACACATTCCGTAATAAACTAGTCAGCCACTTCGTTACAATACAGTAAATAAACATTCATAACGAAACACCCCCTGATTCGTTAAACATCCTTAACGAATCAGGAGGAACTTAACTTAAGGTCTAGTTCATTAAACATCCTTAACGAACTAGAAAATTCCTCTAACGAACTAGCTTAGATTAATAATATCCTTTACATTAAATTAAACGATAAATACAAAACGATAAATATAAAAGACTCGAGACGCAAAACCGTGTACTAATAGACACCCCTCGTCTTGAGCTCTTTGTCTTTAATTTACTTCAAGCGTCTAGTCTTTCAATCTCTGCAGCTGTGAATACCATGTTCATGACACACATGAAAAACGCGTTGAAACTGCATTGCTTGGTCATAGTCTTCACAAAGCTCTATCAATATCTTATTCTTGAATAGCACGTCATAGTCGGTCTCTGTCAAATTCATGAGCCACATCGGATCAATGATCTTTATTAGCTCGGTCTTTAAGCCTTTACCTAACACAATAACGGCCTCGCCAGTTTGGTTGTCATAATACCAACGGTTGAAAGATAAATACATATGTTGGTTCAGCGTCTTCACTGGTACACGCTTCATAGTTCTTGTCGGCTTTACCTTAAGTACCAACTTCCTCCAACCTGTCCTTGGATCAATCTCATCGATACTCTTGCGAGTTGGAACCTGCGGCTTAAAGAATTTGAACACGTGGTTCACCTCAAACAGCAAATGTTGGTGAAACCAACTTTCTTGGTGATTCCCGCCACGGTTAAAAAACGGTCGACACGCGAGGGTCCGAACGTCCCAACGCGGTAATGAAAGAACGTCAATAATCTTCTCATAATACTGAATGTCGTTCTCCCATTTGATAATACAGACCTTTAACTCAGAATCATAAAGCCATGAAATAATGTCACCTCGCACTTTAGATACGACCTTAAAGGATGTCATCTGATTAGCTTGAGCATGAGCGACAGCTTCAAATTTCAGCTCTTGATCCACATATCGGAATGCGTCAATAATCTTACGAGCTTTCTTGTCCTGATAAGCAAACCATCTTTGAATGTTAGCAACAGACGGATCGGGCTTTGAATCGAATCTTGTATCAACAACATTCTTGCCCTTAGATACCTTATCCAGATGGTCTTCGGCTACTTTAATGTTTTCTTCTGTAAATACCGGAGCACCCTAATCAACGTTAGAGTGTTGAAATAAGTCAGGATACTCCTCAGCCGTTACATCCTTAATATCCACCTCCTCGTCCTCAAAAATAAACTCAGTATTCATCTAAATATTCGGATCATCAAAGACCTATTCATCATTCACGACCTCCACATCATCCTCAGCCTCTAACATGGTTAACTTATCATCATTCAGATCAAGAAATATAGAAATATGCTCTCGTTTTAGGGATTTCTCAACAAACTGTCCCATAGCAATCTCATCTGCATTAACAATGCTTCTAACCACCCCCGCACTATCAACAAAAATGACAATATCAGCCTTGATCATCTCAATGGGTGTAGCAGTTGTAGTATCATGATAAGCGATTGTCTGTTTTCCCGAATCACCAGCTGCACTTGTATCAGCACCAGAAGACGAGCCGTGAGTTTGTTTAGCCTCACTTCCTCCAATACCCAAAGCATCTGGATCTTCATCATCGTTTTTAAGCTTCATCAGTTCATCATCCTTGAATGTTAGCTGCAAGATAAGATCCTCTTGCTGTTTTATTTTCACCCCTGAGACTCAACAATCTCACGGAGGGCTTTAGTTTCTTTTTGGAAAAAGGATACATAACACACCAGCTTCTTTTGGTTCGCCAACATATGTTCTGGAGTCATTCGGTCAGCAGACATTTGATTTTCATATAAATGGAGTAGACTCAAAACCATATTCATTTGTTGATCATGAGACATTGCAAGAAATGAAGAAGGGATTGGTTGAACATGATTTAGAGGTCGGTTAAGCCTTAGATATGAAAAATCCATTGGTGGTGGAGGCATCATCATCGGTGTAGGAGAGACCACCGAAGTAGCAGTTGTAGGTCTTGGTAAAGTAGATAAAACAGATTGAGGAATCATACCAAGCCTAGGATCCGTTGTAAGCGTGGTAGTCAAAGTTAATTCCGGAGTACTAATAGTAAGCGGCACTGCCGGTCTTTGAAGAACGGACGACCTTGGAGGTTGAACTCCAAATGAGATGCCATCACCAGCCGACACACGTCGCTTAGACGATCCTTCTCTAACCAACGCTTTCCCTTTCCTTTTGCGTTGAGCAACTATAGTAGCAGCTAAAGAAGCTTCAACCGCAGCTTGTTGTTGAGCATGAGTGTCACCATAACCACCAATACCACCATTACCACCATAATTATCATTACCCTCGTTCCCACCTGTTCCTTCCTCACACTCACAATCCGAGTCGTCGTGGATCCAACGATCATTGGGAGGACATTCATAATCTGGATTCACCAAATGACCAATCAATCTCTTGAATCGTGGAGGAGGATCTTGACGGTACTTCTTCATCCTCTTCACAGTTCCGCTTTCATGTGATCCAACGTAAATTTATTCTCAACTTGTGTTGGATCGAGTACCAAATCCTAAATAGCATCTTGAATAAACAATTGGATGAAACGAGGATACATTAAGAACTTAGTGCGTCGTTTCATAGTAAAACAATTCTCTATGAGATGATTGAAGATCATCTCATAGAAGTTGAAAGGCTTATTCAATACTAAAGAAACAAATGCCGATTGAAGCATTTAACGGCATTCATCAAACCCTCCCTTCCGTCCACTAAGGCAGTGAATAAGAACGTGTAATAAATACTTGTAAGTAGGACACACGTATGCCTTGTTATACATGGACTCATCCAGATCACCAGAATAAAACAAACGACCAAATAACCCTTTAATCAAATCTTTGTGATACTCACTCGGGTCATCAATGGTGTCATCGAATCTCAGCACCCTTCGAACAGTCTCAATGGATACTACAACCGGTCTCGCATTAACCTCAGCAGCAATGTGGTTCTCTGTTTCCACATAACGAGCAGTATTCCAGAATTAGCGAACAATGCTGACACGAATATCTGGCTTCGCAGTGACATCATAATGAATGCATGAGCGACGTATGAATGCTATCATTTCTCCAAATACATCCTCGTCAGCAAAATCCGTATCGAAAAAGGCACAAACGTTGGGTCTTTTGTTATACGGCAGTAAGGGAATATCTTGTGCTTATTGTTGTTGTTGAGGTGCATCAACGGGAGGATCTTGATCCATGTTATCAGCCATTACACTTTACAAACAAACCCGAGAATCAGTGATAATGAATAATAATAATAATAATAATAATAATAATAATAATAATAATAATAATAATAATAACACTCATATCATATAATTAACATTAAAAAATTTAACTAATAATTAACTTTTAATTTAAAATAATATTTAAAATAAGTCATTTAAACTAATTTAATATGTCATTCATTAAAAAAATACTAATTCGTTATAACGAATTGGTGATTCGTTATGACGAATTACAGCTTCTCTATCAAGTAAATAATTAACGAATTAGGTTTAATGAATCACTAATAAAAGTTAACGAATTACGGTCTAATTCGTTATAAATAACGAATGAAAATCTGATTCGTTATAATGTATGATTCGTGATCCTGATTCGTGTGGTTTGTGTAACGAATTGGACACGAGTGAGTTCCAATTCGTTAAACAATAACGAATGGCCAATTAAGCTTATGTTTGACTAAACTGGTCAAGGTCAAAATTACCAAGAACATGAAAAGTCAAATCTTCATAACTGAATTCAATACAATCATAATCAACGATATAAGACCAAATCAATGATCGCAAGGATCTCGGAATCACATAGTGAGTATAATGGTATTGATTTTATGTACCAAATCGTAGTACAAATTGGGTAAATTAAGGTTTTTCAAAAACTCAAGAACCCGATAACTTAATAAGCAAATTAACCCATCAAATCGTCATCAAATGTGAAGAAAATCATTATGCCTTGATCGTATATAGCTTATGATTCAGAATATATGAACACAACACGATATTACGATAATTGATTTTTCAGAGAAAATTTTGCCAGAGTAAAATTAGGGAAGGGAAGAAGAAAATGAATAGTGAAACAAAACGCCTTCACGAATCCCTATATATGTCTGACATTACACATTCTCCAATGAAACGAATCATCTGATTCGTTTGAATTTTGAAATAACGAATCAGGCAATTAGTTAACATGTGGCTTAAGAAATTAGAGTCAATTCATTAAAGTTTAAGATGAAAAAAATAACGAATTAGCTTTAATTCGTGTTCAATTCGTGTAATTATGCATAAGAAATTAGAAGTCATTCATTAAAGAGTGGCGGAAGCGAATTAGGATAACGAATTAGAATGTAATTCGTTAACAATTACCTAATTCGTTATACATAAATAACATATTACATTTATTTAATTTTAAATTAAATAATAAATCAATTAAGTTAAATATTAATTAAATAATGAAACCAAATAAATTAAGTAAATCAACGAGAACCCATATCTCGATGATCGAATACCTTAATGTGTTTTACGTTTTGAAACACTATAAATAAATTAATAATATGTAAGTAAAAAAGCAAAATCTTTTTGGTATTTTGAAATTTTATTAATGAAAAATATTTACCAGAAAAATATCCAAAAATTGAAATGTAAAGCAGGAAAATATTTTTGTGTTTTTGTATGAGTTTTCAAAAGCAGTATATATTTTTGGGTTTTTTGGTGAGTTTGAGCAGAGAATCATATTGACCAAATTGCCCTTCTCTCACAGTTTTATATTTCAGCGATATTGTGACTGGCGTTAAGTCGGTCATTGATATTGTTGTCCACTTAAATCTTATAACAAACTTTCAAGCGTTTTTTTGATATGATTAATGGTTCAATTAGAGCACATAATATCAGAAACTATCAGCCTCTAATCTCGGTTCAAGCTTAATTTTATTTTTGCCATATCACCCCAACTTAACTTAAACCATTATATTGATGATCAAAATTTGAATTTTATAGAAATGATTAGCAATGCATTGAGTTTCCTTTACTATGAGTGAGTATGCACGAGCCCATCTGTCGGCTTACATACATCGTATCCCCTGGGTCCGTTTCTTACTGATATTGAGACGCGCGCAAGGGAGGAACAAATGTATGACTAACAGCGGATTTTGATCAAGTCAGTAATTTAGATTGTACTAGGTACAGCAGTGATCAAGTTTAATGACTTTAGGTTTGCTCTAAAAGAGAATGAAATATCAATGCATATGAATACCCAGATGATTAAGCCCCATAAAGACTCACAGTTTCCAGAACCTCAACGCTTGTTATTTGCTTTATTTTATTTTTGGGTGATCAAACAGATATAAAGCTTGGGTATGACAAGTTATTACATTTCTGCCATCCTCACCGAGATTTTTGCTAGAGACTAACACCTCTTTCAATTTGGCATTTCTTTATGTTTATATCACATACTTTACTCTAATATCTTATTTAAGACCTACCAATGCACCAATGCACCAATGCAATTAAGCACACAGTATTTTAAGCTTATTTCTTGTTGGATGTGGGGTCAAAACAGTCAATGTACTATCATTTTCTCTTTTTGCTTCAAAACTCAAAATTTTGAGGAGCATAAAACAAAATGAATTTAATAGTCTCAGTTACATTAAGTCTATAAATTAACGGTTATTCTATCAATTTACAAGTGAATAATAGGACCAAGACATGCAAGCATGCTCCACAAACTTAAATAATCGACATAATTTTCAGCGAAAAAATAAAGTAAAAAGCATAACAAACGCCCCAACTACTTTCCATTATCAGGTAAATGGCTATCTTGAACATTTACGAGTAAATTTCAGGACCAAACATACACAAGTATATGTCCTTCAAATATGAGTAATTGACATAATTTTCAGCGAACGTATGCAAAAAATCTTTTTGGTTTTTCTCTTTACATACTTAAAACACAATCTTTTTGTCTTTTTCAATTTTCTTATAAACATAAAAAAAACTTCACAATCCTTTTGGATTTTTGGATTTTTTCTATACAAACTGAAAACACAATCTTTTTTTGGTTTTTCAAGATTGTTAAAATGTTTTTGGATTTTCAAAATATTTTAGAGGCATTAAAAACAAGAAAACACAATATTTTTGTTTTTTCAAATTTTTCAATGTTTTTGGGCTTTATTTATACAAACAAAAAGCACAATATTTTTGTATTTTCTATTTTTCACCCCTAAATCCAAAACCAAAATAAAATTTAAAAGAAATTAAAAATAAAAATAAACTGAAAATAAAGATAGTCATCCTTGTGTCAGGATATCAGCAAGTGTCTTCAATCCATTTAAACGAAGCAAAAATTGAAATCGAGTTTTGTCAAAGGCTTTGGTAAATAGATCGGCTTTTTTGAAAATCAGTATGTACTTTCTCAAGGTTTATTAATTTCTTTTCAAAACAATCCCGTATGAAATGATATCGAATTTCGATATGTTTTGTTTTAGAATGTTGTACATGATTTTTGGAGATGCTAATGGCAGCAGAGTTATCAATTAAAATTGGAGTAGTAAGAAACTTCAAACCGTAGTCACGCAGATGTTGTTGGATCCACAAAACCTAGGAACTGCAACATATTCTGCCTCAGGGGTTGAAGTGGAGACCGTTGTCTGCTTCTTACACTGCCAGAAAACAAGCCGGTTTCCTAAGAATTCACACCCTGCCGTAGTTGATTTGAAGTTAATCTTGCAACCTCCGTAGTCTGAGTCTGAAAAGGTGGTAAGTTCAAAGTTATCGTCCTTGGGGTACCATAACCCGGTGTCTGGATTGCCCCTCAGATACTGAAGAATACGCTTGACCACTGCCAGGTGAGTCACTCGGGGAGTAGCTTGATACCTAGCATAAAGACAAACTGCAAACATAATGTTGGGGCGAGAAGCCGTTAGATACATTAAAGATCAAATCATAGCACAATAGAGGGTAGGATCAACGGTGTCCTCCAATTCATCCGGTGATAAATTGTGACTCACGGGGAGAGGAGTTGAAGGGATTTCTCTCGCAGATATCTTGAATCAGCTCAAGACATTGCTCACATACTTAGTCTGGTGAATAAAAATTCCTTTTATAGACTGGTGAACCTGCAACCCTAGAAAGAAGTTCATCTCTCCCATCTAGCTCATCTCGAACTTTGTTTGCATTGACTTCTCGAAATCCTTACATAACGTGTCGTTTATGGACCCAAAGATAATGTCATCGACATATATCTGAACGAGGAGAAGATCATCATCAATATTCTTATAAAATAAAGTGCAGTCGACAGTCCCTCTCTTGAATCCGTTATCAGTCAGATGGTCGGCGAGCATGCCATACCAAGCTCTCGGGGCTTGATGTAGACCATACAGGGCCTTGTTTAAGCGGTAAACACGGACCGGATAATCAGGATCTTCGAAGCCAGGAGGCTGTAAAAAAACACTTCCTCTTGTAATTTACCATTGAGAAAAGCACTTTTCACATCCATTTGATAGACCTTTATATTCTTGTAAGCTGCATATGCCAGAAAGATTCGTATAGGCTCCAATCTGGCAACCGGAGCCTACACTTCAGTGTAGTCTATACCCTTTTGCTGATGGAAACCTTGCACCACTAATCGTGCTTTGTTTCTCACGATCACACCACGATCATCTTTTTTAAATTTAAATACCCACTTTGTCGGAATAGGCTTCTTGACTCGAGCGGGTTTGTCGATAAGATCCCAAACACCCAAATGTGAAAACTGCTGCAATTCCTCTTGCATAGCTTCTACCCAATACGGATCTTCAAGTGCCTTAAGAGTGGTCGTCGGCTCAACTTGGGATAGAAAGCAAGTGAATTTGGCAAGATTTACGATTCTAGATGAATGTAAATCCGCATAAGCACACAATACATTATTTTCATTCGAAGAAGCAACTCGATGACGCGTTTGTACTCCCACATCAAGTTCTCCAATGATGATATCCTTTGGATGATAATTATGAATCCTAAGAGTGGGATTCTCAGGAAAAACGACATTGTCGAATAAATTAGTGTAATGTTCTCCCAGCTGATATGAGTCATCACTTTCAACTGCAGCAGCAACATCAGGAGTATCCTCGGAAGAAGTAGAAACATTATCAGAAGAAGGATGGAGGATCATTACATGGATCTTCAGTTGGAGCTACAGTTGGAGCTTCAACATCATTAGAACTTGTAAACCTCAGGATTACCAATTGATCTTCAAAATATGCACGAACCAGGTCTTCATCTGGTTGTTCAATTGATGAACTAAACCAATTAAATAAACCATCATAATCAAACATCCAGTCAGGACCTTTCCCTTGATGAGGTGTGATGTATTTTTGACAATCAACATGGTACCATTCCTCCACACAACCAGAAGTAACGTTAAATATCCTTTTCTTTGGAGAAGCATAACCCAAAAAATAACCCTCAGCGGCTTTTTCTTCAAATTTACCCACATCTCTTTTCAACATCGTACAGGGACACCCAAATGGTTCCAAGTACTTTAAGTTAGGCTTTCAGTTGTTTAAAAGCTCATCACTTATATTCTTGAGTCTCTTAACAGTTAGAACCCGATTAAGCGTATTACAAGTTGTGTTCACCGCCTCGTTCCAAAATTGGACAGGAAGCTTAGAATCGGCAAGCATAGTTCTAGCAGCTTCAATCAAAATTCTGTTATTCCTTTCAGCAACGCTGTTCTGTTGCGGTACATCAGGTGCACTATATTCTCGGTGAATTCATTTTTGAATGCAAAATAAATCCAATACAGTGTTCTTAAATTCAGTACCATTATCACTTCGAATTCTCCTCACATTTTGCTTGTATAGTGATTCGATCTTAGTGATTAAGTTTTGCACCAGAACAGGTGTTTGACCTTTTGAACTCATAAATAAGACCCATGAATATCTTGAATAATCATCGGTAACAACAAGACAATACCAATATCCGTAGATACAAGCAGGATTCACAGGACCAAAAAGATCCATATGAAGTCGTTCAAGAGGAGAATCAATGGAATTCAATAACTTAGACGGATGCGACTTTTTCTTCTGTTTGCCTTTCTTGCAAGAAATAGTGATCAGATAATTTAAAATTCTTCAAAGAAGCACCTTCGACCAAATCATTCGCCATTAAATAATTCATCTTCCTCACATGAATATGACCCATCCTACGATACCATAGAATATAGTCTTTTTCAGTTGCTTTTGAAATGAAACACGTTTCCACAGAAGTTGACGCCTTAGAAGACATATTCAAGAAATAAATATCATTCGATCGAAGGGATCGCATGACAACGATGTCCTCAGGAATGACGTATCCCGGTTTTAAAATTAGACATTCTCTATTAGTAACTAAGGCTGTGTACTTCTTGTCACATATTTGCCACACAATCAATAAATTATGATCACCTTTGTCACAGTAATTGACTTTCTCAAACGTAATGTGACCATTTGAAACTTCACCTTCTTGTGTTATCATACCCCCATAATTCCCAGAAAAAGCTACATAACCACCTTGAATATTTCTCACATTTGTTAAAAGGTTGAGATTTCCAGTAATATGACGAGAACATCCGTTGTCCATTATCCAGTTTTCACCAGACACGGTCTTGGATGTACCTTACACACAACTGAAAATGATTTGTTCAAAAAGGCAGCCCTGGCCTCGGTCTTGGGCACCTTTTGAGTTTCTCTCAGAAGATTAAATTTAACATAATTCAACTATTGTTCAGCAACTTGAGAATAAGTTACAGGCCTCTTAGACTTTCGTCTTAGATAAGCAGCTTGAACGACATTTGAGTTTACATTCTTGCAGATTGGCTCAGTTGGAACAAACTCTGGTTTTAGTTGACCATATGTTTCGTTCACATGAATTACCTTACGTGGGTTCACGTTTGAAAACATAATGTGAGTATCATCATCACACAACAAATGTCGTTTCAGAATCTCCTTTATCACAGGAACCAGTTTCGATTGGTCCTTGACAAATGGATGAAGGTTCTGAGATTTCTTCTGTCTACAGTTTCTCACCACATGACCTTGTTGTCCACACAGAAAATAACTTCTCATGTCCACACGATCATGTTGAGATTTAGCAAAAATAGATGACACGGAAGGTTGATGACTAACATTCTTAGTATAACTCTTGGCCAAGCCATCAGACGACACAGATTTCTTTTTCATATAGACATCGAAATTAGAACAGTTGGAAAAACTTTGAAATGTGTTAGTTCCAGTTGATTTCACAAAATGAACCTTTTTAGCAGTTTTTAACAATTGCTTAGCCTTAATCAATGGGTCTGATGTGTTTGATGTTTTGGCACTAGCATATCGACGTTCAAGATCTTGTATCTTGGAAGTTTCATTGTTAAAGACACTTTCAATCATTTCTGGTTTGATAATGCTAATCGGAATGTCTTTCTCCGTGAACATCGTGTCTATTCCTTTCAACTTAAACAAACGACTGGTTGATGGCGTAGAAACAGTAGCATTGATAAAAAGCATCAAATCCTTATCAGAAACTTTGGGTTTTTCTGATTTCTTTACCTTCACCGGTTTAACCTTAACTTGTTCTTCCTTTTTCACTTAAGTTGGTTATGAACCATACACAGCCTCCTCAAATTCATGAGGTTCTCATAAAATGTGATTAGAACTTGGAATATTCTGGTTTTTGTGTATAACCTCAGGTTCAAACACATCCTCAATGATCACCTTCTCAACATTTTCTACAAATACTTTATTGCTTTCGACATGATGTTTTTGAGTTGTTTGTTGGGCTTTATCTTTTTCAGATTTTATTGGTTTAGGTTTTTCAGCAACAATAGGTTCATTCACAGTCACCTCTTCTTCTTTTCTAGCAAAAGGATTTGCCTTATAATCATTGTGAAATGGTGATGATACTTCGATTATCTCATTTTCAGATTTCGACATGATGTTTTTGGGTTGGTGGTTGGGCATTGACATTTTCAGATTTAACCTGTTTAGGTTTGTCAGAAACAACGGGTTCTTTCACAAGCACTTATTCTTCTTTCCTAGCAAAAGGATTTGCTCTATAATCGTTTTGAAAAGGTGGTGGTATTTCAACAAAACCTATACCCTTTTTCGAATCTTTTTCTTTACCAGATACTTTGATTATTTCATTTAGCAAAAAGGAAGAGTTTCTAAACTTGCCCAACTTGTTCTTCAACTCAAGAACCTCATTTTCAAGCTAGGTTATCTTCAAACGATTTTCAAAATTTCTTGAAACTTTTGATCATTGATGGTCATTTTGACAGATAACTCAGCATTGAGATCATGATTACTTGTCGACAATGCTTCAATCTTTTCTCTAGATCTCATTTGAGATCTAAAGATTGTCGATAAGTATCTTTTAGTGAAGTAATTTCTCTCACTAAACAATCATTGTGATTTTTCAAAGACTCTAACTTAGGTTTGTTTTTCTAACATTCAACACAAGCCATTTTAGCAGACACATTAGAAGAAATACGAACAGAAGAACTAACCTCATTGATCTTAGACATGCAAGCAAAAGTAGTTGGAAACTTGTCACATGAATCATCAAAATCCGATTCAGTATCATTATCAGAAGACAGCTCACTTCCGCTTGCATCTTGAAAAAACTTCAGTTGTCTTGAACATAACCAAATTGGCTTGATTATCATTGAACAAAATTCTTAGGGACCAGTCAGTTCCATCCAAGTTAGTCAGCATAGCTTGTGACCTAGAAAAAGATGAAGTGGTTCCAGAAGTCTTAACAACATCATTCCCATTTTTAATCGATGAACTTCGATCTTGATTTCTAGGACCATTATACTCCTTCTTTGGCTTATCACACTCCTTTGAAAAATGGCCGAACTATTGACAATTATAACATTTAACCTTTAGTTTATCGAATCCAACCTTCTTGTTTAAAGCATGAAGATCTTTGCCGGTTCGTTGCATGAATCTTTTAACTTTTCGAAAAATCATAGCCATGTTCCATTTCAAATCCGGATCAATTTCATCGTAGTATTCATCAGTCAAATCACTAGTAGCAATCTTACTACTAACCAGATTTTCATATGAGGTCATGAAGGCAGACAAGAAAGCAAAGTTTTTTTCAGCTTCCTTCATGTTTACTTTCGATGAAGATGAGAATGGACTTGTAGTGGATGAATTTCCAGATCCACTAGATGAACCAGAAGCACCAGGTGACACAGGACTTCCAGCAGAATAGAAACATGCTCTTGGATCACTATAGATAGTTGTCGCATTCTCACTTGCACTTTGTGTAAGAAATGCAGTGATTGGAGAGATTGTTGAACTCAGAGGCATACTTTCTTCTATAAAATGCCGGATCTTGACTATCCATAGAAGACTTCTGACATCGAAGGTCATATCACGAGCATCGATTTTTTGTATGAACTCAGTTGCAGTCAGATCTACGTTATTGAAGTAGTTGTTTTCTTTCAATACCATTAAAAATGTGGAATAAGAACCCGGTAATGCACTCTTGAGTGTATCAATCTTATCAATCTCAGTAGGTTCCAACTTCATCTTGTTGAGTCAAGATTTGACACAAAACTGATCAGATGGAAGATTGGAATCTTCTCAACCTCCTCAGAATTCGCAAAGTATGGATCCGGGCACACCTTAGACCTCCGAGCAAGGTTTTACTTGGCCGGGCACGATATTTTGTCTATCGGGCAGGGTTATCTTCTCTAAGTCTTCTTTAGTAAATATCCGAGCAGGGTTTGCTAATTAGTGCATTACCGGGTATGGTTCACTAGTATAAGCAAGTCCGGGCAAGGATCACTTTATCAAGCAGGTTTGTTCTTCATAGCCAAGTAAAGTTCACTTCCGAGTAAGATTTAGGCTAACCAAGCTCAAGAAACCAAGTATTTGGAGATCGGGCAAGGTATTCATTAATAAAGATGGTCCGGGTATGCCTGTTGTTTAATGAAGTATCACAAGTATCATCGGGAAGGATTCAACTCTAGCAAGGTAAAGTGCCTCCAAGCACACTTTGCTAATAAGCTTATTCCAGGCAAGGAGTTGATAGGAACATTGAAGAACAAGGTTGCTCGTAAGGGTTTGTCGGGCAAAGTCTGATAAAGCCAAGAAGATTGAAGTCTACCCGGTGAGTATTATACTCTTCAAGTAAAGGCTACCTGGAAACTGATCCCAAGCACACTTCTACATTACCAAGTCATAAAGGATGGCAGAGCATACTCGGAAAGACAAGATTGATGCAAAGCCTACCCGGAAGACTTGTTTTACACTTAGATTATTTCTGAATATGTAATTTGAATATGTATTATCGGATATGGTTTCTAGAAGGAATGACAGCTGTAAAAGAGGTGTCAGGGCTATAAATAGAACAATTTAGGGCACACCTCAAGAACACAAGCAACGACACACACAACAAGGCAGACAGACACATTAATTAAGAAAGAATATTGTGTGTGTGACGGCTGTCCTTCAAGAAACCCTAAATTGATTATCCACTTTGTATGATTGATATTATATGAATGGAAATCTTTTGAGTTAATCTTGTTTGTGTTGATTACCTTTGAATACTGATTTAGCAACCGTACTTTAACAAACGGTAATCTTTCTAGATATAGCAACCCGTCATTAACTCTCTTGTCGACACATTTATTTGTGTGAGTTATGGCATGGTTTAAGTAAGATCAATCTGAAATTCGGGGACCTGACACATCTTGTCCATCTCGGCTATCAGATGATTAAACCTTGTTGTCATCTCCTAGACAGTCTCACCCTTAAGTAGGTTAAAGTTTCTAAATTGAAACTTTAGCATTACTTTCTTGCTTTCAGTGGTGTTACCCATAATCCTCATACGAATATGTTGGAATAACGAAGCACAAATCTTTATGCTACCAACTTGGTGAAAGATGTTTTCGGGTAATTCCATGGTAATATTAGGTAGGCTTTTGTTTCAATCTCTAACGCTTTCTTTTCTTCTTGGGAGTATTGTGAGATGGCCTTGGGTGTAAATCCGATAGTCTCATCTCCAATCATCGAAACGGTATATACCTCATCCAAGCAATATGAACATTCAGAGTGAACCGACCCTAGATGAGCACGGAAACGGGGTTCCCACTAAGCAAAATCGCTAAATTTCATTAAACGTGGATATTTGGAGTGTGAACCGATCTCGGTGTCCAGTTGTAACATTTGCTGCATTAGCATATTTTGGGAAGCTAATGCATACGTACCGGCCATTTTTGAAAAATGATAAGACAATTAAATTTCAAGGATTGAATTTGAAAATATCTTAAACTTCAAGGATTGAATTTGAAAATATCTTCGACGAACGAGGAACAGTAAGGTTAACGAATTGTGAACAGTAATTCTAAAGAATTGAGATAACCAGTTGACAGTAACGAATCAGGAATAGCTTTAACGAATGTGGAACAGTGTCACACGAAATAGGTTATAACGAACTGGGTCAACGAATTAAGTCAACGTAACGAATTAAGTTGACGAAATAGGTTAACGAATCAGGTGGTCCCCTTAACAAATCAAGTCACGAATCAAACAAGTGAAAGCTTAGCGAATTAAGGTAACGAATTGCTGAGTTCCCTTAATGAATCACTAAGTAAAGTTTAACGAATCACAAACTCAACATAACGAATTAAGATAACGAACTTGCTACAGTTGATAATGAATCAACTATAACGAATCAGGTTGTTATAACGGTTATAACAAACTCTGACAACTATTGCCACATGGCAAAAGTTTGTTACAATTAAAGTTAACGAAGTGGACATGTGTCTCACGAATTAGAAGACACGAATGAGAATATGTAACGAATTAGAACAAGAATTAGCGAATTAAACTAAAGAACTAACTGAGATTTTAACGAATCTTCAACAATCAGATGAAGATCTTCAAATCTTCAAACCTTCATCATACATTTCCAGATTTCTGTAAAACGTATGAACATTCAAACAAGTCACAAATCCGTAATACTACGTCAATATTTTACCAAATCGTTTACTTAACCTATCAAAATACTCGCAACATCATCGCGAATCCAAATCTAACATTCCGTAAACCTATTATCCTTAACACACAACCAATTTAACCAAAACGAAAACCCCTGTTTCGGCCAAATCTAGATACAAACCAAAAAATAACACAAACCAATCCAATTTCCAATTTCAAACCACCAATCCTTCCTTATACCTTAACAATAACAAATCCAATCCAAAACAATCCATATCCGATCAATTCACACTAAATCTGATCAAATTCAAACCGAACACAAAATAACATCAAAATTATACTAAACAGTCCTTAATTAACAAATTAGAACACAATTCAAGAGCAATCGAATCCCCGAAAACTCTGATACGGCTTGTGACACCCTATCAGATCTTAGATCTAAGGATTAATTAATCAATTAACGGATCTAGTTCATTGTTGCTCTTATAGGTTATATGTATATATTTTAGTTGTATTAAGTGTATATAGTATATATTAGATGGAATAGATTAAGAGAATGAAGTTTGGATCGAGAGGAAATGTGGGCAGAGGTTCAATACGTTAATTACCAAACTTTTTTTATGCAGAGGATGAATCCTCTATTTATAGGAAGATGGTTCTAGTTCATTACAATACAGTAAATAAACATTCATAACGAAACTCCCCCTGATTCGATAAACATCCTTAACGAATCAGGAGGAACTTAACTTAAGGTCTAGTTCGTTAAACATCCTTAACGAACTAGACAGTTCCTCTAACGAACTAGCTTAGATTATTAATATCTTTTACATTAATTTAAATGACAAATACAAAACTATAAATACAAAGACTCAAGACGCAAAACCGTGTACTAACAATTTTTAATGTTGCAATTATCTTTTGCATATCAGAGAACCCAAGTCTTTCGGCATTGTCTCTTTTTTGGACGAATTACAACTCATTAGACTCCACCTCATTTACAATACGAAGAAATAGAGGGCGCCTCATCTGAAATCTCCTTCTAAATAGATTTGAGGGATATACCATATCTCCTACAAAATAATCAAGAAATAGATGCTCATGACCATGAATGCGATCACGTTGAATAAACTTACGAAGTTGGAGATTATCATGATAACTTGATGACTGTCCATTGATATCCTCGTTATGTTAAACATCGCTCTCATCTTCAGAGGAATAATTTGCGAAAGAATGTAGGAGCCATGTGATGAAAATCCTATGTTGCAAATAAAGTTAAGTATGTTAACATATCAAATATGAATTGCATATATCCTTAGTTATATGCAAGTGGCGGTGTGAATAGTATCCTTTACATTTTCATTCACCTTGATTGTTTACTTTATTAAGTGTATATAAAAGAAGATTTAGTTCTCTCTTATTTTTAAGCATAATGCTCTAAAATCTTTTATTTAGTATACTTTGTAATGAAGCAGAGTATGAAGCACTAATTGCATGTTTATTACTAACTAACCAAATGAGAATAAGGTATCTTTAAGTTTACATAGATTTCTTATTGATAACTAACTAATTTAATGGTTCATACACTGTCAAAGGTGAAAAATGATTAAATATTTAGAAAATGTAAAAGAATTGGCATAATTCTTTGAATTGTTTAGTATAAATCGTGTACCAAGAGAGGAGAATGTTGGGCATATGCCTTAAAAATCTAGCATCATCCTTGAATATCCCAGACGATATAAAGATATCAATGATTCACATACTTTATCCAACAATTGGGGAACTAGAAGCAATGGAAGTGACAACGGATCATCCTAGAGAATTTAAGAATCCTCAATCCAGTCCTGGAGTAGAATCCTGAATCCTCCCGATTTAGAAATTCCTCCAAGACAGAGAAATCCCTAATGAAGAAAATCCTAGATCTTTCAAAACCAAGGTCTCCCAATTTATTATATTACATGATACTTTGTACAAAAAATCTTTTGCAGGTCCCTACATAAGGTGCATTGAAGATAAGAAAATCCAAGAAGTACTTAAAGACTTCCATGAAGGTGACTGTGGTAACCATACAAGGGGCAGAGCATTATTCTCTAGAATAGTTAGGACAGGTTACTTCTGGCGAACAATGAAGAATGATGCTATGGAATATTCAAGGAAATTTGATGCTTGTCAAAGACATGACAACATTCTTCATCAACCAGCGGAACCTATGTACCCTATCTCTTCTTCATGGCCTTTCATGAAATGGGGGATAGATATTATAGGTAAATTACCTAAGGCACCAGGTGGAAAAGTCTTCATGCTTGCCATGATGGATTATTTCTCAAAATGGATCGAAGCAGAAGCATTCGTTCAAGTTCCTGAAAGGGAAGTTATAACCTTTATTAAAAGAAACATTATAACCAGATTTGGTATCCCACACTACAACAAAAATGGCTTTTTAGGACCTTTTGTGTGGGACGCTTGTAAAATAGGGTCCTAAAATCTATTTAATAGGACAAATGAGCATTTGGGGTCCTTTTACAATATACATTACAGAACCGGCATCCTAAAAAGTTATTTAATGGGATTGATGATTCTTTGGGGTCGTATTTTCATATAACTTAATAAGAAACTTAAAATGTAAATCATAATAAAGTAATCTATAAGACATGTAGTTGTTGGTGTCCAATTATGTGGTAATGTAATTGGACATTTTATCACTGGAGGTCTTATTATAACATAAGTTAATAGGACACTTTGTAGTTAAGTCATAAATGTTCGGTGTTATAGGACCCTTTCTAGTCGAAGTCATATAAGAACATAACTTAATAGGAAATTTTACACTATGGTCTTATAACTTTAACATTTATAAGGCGCATAATCATTTTGGTGTTATTATATTATACCGTAATAGGATATTTGATATTTTAGTCATAAAACATCTGGTTTATAGGACGCTTATTCGCTAGAGTTTTATTATAACATAACTTAATAGGACACTTGACACTTGAGTCTTATAACTTTAACCTTTATAGGACGCTTAATCATTGTGATATTATTATAATACACCTTAATAGGACACTTGATATTGTAGTCATAAAACATATGTTTTATAGAACGCTTATTCGCTAGAATTTTATTATAACATAACTTAATATGACACTTGACACTTGGGTCTTATAATTTTAACCTTTACAAGACGTTTAACCATTTTGGTGTTATTGTAATACACCGTAATAGGATACTTGATGTATGAGTTATAAAACATTACTTATTCGCTAGAATTTTATTATACCGGTTGGACCGCACGTTTGATGATCTCCCTCACTAATGGCAGCGGTGAAGCCTGCAATTCAAGTCTATATTTTAAATAAATATGATTATCATAAAAAAATTTTAACTTACATTTGGCACCAATGTTGCATTGTAGCATCAAGAACCCTTTCGCAAAAGATTGCGACATCTCCTAATATTCGACGTAGTCAATTGGGATGATGAATTGGTTCCGAGGTACATCCCCTAGGCATATTATATGTTTAACTATATATTAAAAGAAACGAAGATATACTGTAGCATCTACAGTGCCGGAGTGCGTTTTGGGAATTTCAGGGGGGGTAATTAGGATTTTGATGTGTTTGTGTGACGTAATCGATATTCCACCGCCCACCATGGAGGTTTCTCTTCTTCAGCTTTCTCTGATGAGGACCGACCACCATCTCCGGCAATTAATCAACATCAAAGTCGTCGAATTATGATGAGGACCGACTCACATGGGTTGATTATGTCACCCCAAACAACACCAAAGTGAGAAACTCGTCAGAGTAGGAGAATTCGGGTATTTGAGGGTAAGTTTGTAAATTCCTTTGTGATTACGTGTTGCTTCTCCTCTGCTCTCAGTACAGGCCCTAACATGTCATTCCACATGGTTGCTAAAATTTATGTTTACTTTTCAAATTCCATTTACGTTTTTGTATTCTATCTTGTAATTTTGTATTAAATCTGAAATATTGTGATATCTATCTATCTTAGGCTAATGAACTGGTTTGTGGAATTGATGCTAGAACAATTTCCGCTTTACCACAATAATTTGAAACACCGGTAAGTTCATCTGTGATTTATACTATAAGGGGGTGTTTTGGTAGAGGGAATTGAGGGGTGAGAAATGGAATTGGAAAGAATTCTCTTGTTTGTTTATGAAAGAAAGAGGTGAGAAATGGAAATAAACCATTTCCATTTCTCTGATTTTGTTTCTCTAAAAAAAGGGGAGAAATGGATTTCTCCCCTTGGCAGAACCATCACCGAATTGGAGTGGAAATGAAGGGAAAGCAGAGTAGTCAAAAATATCTGATCGGCGGCATACCAGTGGAGTTCCCGTACCCGCCCTACGGCTCTCAGCTGGCTTACTTGAGCCGATTAATCGCAACGCTTGATCGGGCGCAGCACGCCCTGCTTGAATCTCCTACTGGTACCGGCAAGTCATTGTCTCTGCTTTGTTCGGTTCTCGCTTGGCAGAACCATCACCGCTCCAACTCCAATTCTCTCTATGGCAATGTTACTCACTCCAAACCTCATCCCGAGGATCCGCTCGGTCACGGTGGGGGTTTTCTTCCTAAAGAAATTGATCCATCGCCAGGTATTCAGAATTATTGCTTTATGTTGTATGCTAGTAGACCTATTCAATCTCATTAGGTAAGGAGGAGATTGAAATTGAATTAGAGTGTTTTTTAATCAAAATTACGTCGTTTTGGTGGCTTAGATGCCTAACAACACCGTATTCACTTTCCCCTTTGTATATACTGCCCTCTATTTTATTTTCTTGTGTTTATATACTGTCCTGCACATTGATCATGCTCAACTTAGTTTACTTGTATTTCTCTTTTTATATGTTTTTTTTTGGGTTAAAAGATATTGCACAATTGCTTTTATCATTACCAGTTAATGTTTCTTTCTCTTATAAATTACAGCTAACCTGATGCCTACTCTTTCTGAAACAAACACTGCAAATCACAGAAAAAAAAGAGGCGTTGTCATCTACTATGCCACGTAAGTTATGTTCAACCAGCATATGAGATTGTAGTTTATGTTCTCTATTACACGGAGATGATTCTCGAGTTTAGTTTTTTTTTCCTGGGCATGCTGATATATTTGCACATGAACGCTGCTTATTTGGTTTAGTTGGCTTACTTGATCTGTAGACAAATAGACAAGGCTAATAAGTAGTAGCCATGTAAGTGTAAACATTAATTCTGATAATTCATGGTAATAAAAGCAAGAATCATGATTTCCTGTTAAACATAAGAAGGTACATTGTTTGCTTGTAATAAGGGATTAACGCACTTAAAGCACTTTCTTACGTTCATATTTATCTTTCTTTATAGAATATTATCTGTGTATTGTTTTTGTATTGGTTATTCAGGAGGACACATTCACAGATTAGTCAAGTGATCGGGGAGTTTCGGAAAACAAGCTATCACGTGCCTATGGCGGTTTTGGTTCGTTTTATCCATCTTATCTTTTTTCATCTTACAGTGTACTTTTGGTCTATGGTCTATTATCTTGTTTGACAAGATTTTTTTTGTGCAGTATGTTCTTGCATTCTCATGTTGATGAGTTTTCTCTTGTAGCAAAAATTATGCTTAAAAAAGAAACTATTCTAGTTTATTTGTTTTTTTTTCTATATCACATCCACTCTTAGAACTATATTTCAATGTGCTTCGCATATGGTTTTCAATTCTTAGAGAAGCTTGTAAATTTTATTTTAATGTGTAAATGCCACATCATTTAATCCTTTCCCATCTGGATAATTATTGCTAAATCTTTAAGCTATGTGAAAATTGTTGTTCTTTTTAACCTTCTGAAATGTTAACATATTTAGTAATATCATAATTATGTTATTAATCATATCTGTTAAAAATATATTTTTTAGATTTTAAAATTTTAGCCTAATTTATTTGTAATTGTTTTGTAGTCTCACAAAGGTGCTGTGAATTTTCGTGACAAGTCATTTCCTTTCTATGACAAATTGTGTACCATATTCGGTAAGGATAGAGCTACTGGTAGTAAAGCAGTTGACCTTGGAGAAGAAGATGTTGTTCAAGAGACGCAAAAAAGCTCACCTGTTGATATTGAAGACTTTGATTTTGTTGATGAAGCCGTTCCAAATGTTGATAGATCTGAAGGACAAACAGGAAGTGTAACAAGCAAGCGCAAAAGAGGTAGAAGCACGGATGCAGATGAAATACATCGAGAGTCTTGCAAAGATATCAAGGAAGTTTTGCTTCGATTTGGGGAGATGGTGGGTGAACAACTTAGCAAAGAAGGTATGGAGGCTCGTGAAATCTATGAAAAGGTTAGTGATGAGTTGAAAGCTTTACCAGGTATCACTACGAAAAAACGGTTCAAAGCAGCTCATTTGATTGGTAAAGATGTGGATCTAGGACGTTCTTTTCTTGCGTTGAC